>NW_006239222.1:106367-109849 GCF_000226075.1 Solanum tuberosum
AGAAAGGGGGGGGGGGGGGGGGGGGAGTTTCACCCTAGATCAAGAAATCCCAATTCTTCGATTTGGAGGTTGATTTGGACTTGTCTTTTTGTTGAAATCATATTACTGATTTATC
Source organism: Solanum tuberosum (assembly GCF_000226075.1). Lineage (NCBI taxonomy): Eukaryota > Viridiplantae > Streptophyta > Magnoliopsida > Solanales > Solanaceae > Solanum > Solanum tuberosum. Next base: position 106,483 of record NW_006239222.1, read on the forward strand.
GATTATTTTATCATTTAAAATTGATTATGAGTATACAAAATTTGGAATTTTGTGTCTAAAGTTACAAAATCATATTTAAAGGTTTTGAAGGTCGAAGGGTTATTCAGACGGGAAGGACTTTGATTTGATCGTTTGAACTCCATTTAAGGCAAGTTGAGGCTTTCTTTGACTCTTCTTAAAGTGTCTATGTGTTATATGACTGCACTTGGGAGTGATGACAATCTCGCATAGATGAGGTGACGAGCATCTATATGGGTACTGTTGTTATTGTGAAGGGTTAAAACCAAGGGAGAAGACATAAGTACCCCTACACTATGATCGAAATCCTAGAGACACCCCTTAACTAAACTAAGATCCTTTTATCCCCCTGAACTCATTTTATATATAATTTTGTGCACCTTTTGGCCTATGTACTCCGTGACTCCACGCAATTGAGGCGCGTGGGAGATACTTGGATGCCACGTAAGCCAAAAAAGGTGTACAAAATTACAAAAAAAACGAGTTCAAGAGGGTAATAGGACCTTAGTTTAGTTAAGGTGTGTCTCTGAGATTTGAGTCATAGTCCAGGGGATACTTATACCTTTTCCCTAAAAACAACTAATTGATTGGTTTGCTTAGTTTTCTTGATATTTTTGAAAAGAACTACTCCACCTGTACCTAGTGGTCTTTTATTAATAATCAAATAAAAATTCTCAATTGGGATAAGTACAAGCAAGGAGGGCTAGACCTTACCTTACCAATCCCAATAAGGTTGAGAACCTCTACTTTTAACAATCATGAAGAAAATAAGAACTAGAGATAATTAGGTAGTTTATGATGGTATTACATGTGAGGATGCTTAAGTAATGCAAAATTATAAATGCCAAGAAGAAAGTTGAGTTATCAACCTCAAACTTCCTTTACAAATGGATGAACTAAAACAGATTGATTGCTCTTCTAAAGTATCCTGGAGTATTTTTCTCTTGTCTTCTTTAAATCTGTCCAATAGCTTTTGATAGTTCATCACTTTTTCTTCGGTTGATTGGATCTTGTTCACACTGTCATGTGATTCTGTTTTGCTAGTCGCATCGGTAGGTGCCTTGGAACAAATTCCTCACTCATCTTACCATCCCAACTAGGAGAAATATCTGCATTCCTAATTGCATTTGCAAAACAATGATCCAACACATCCTCTTCTTCACCTTCCTCAAAGATGTCCTCATCTTGTAGGTTATCAAATCTATTTGGAGAGAAATGACTACTTCCACCAACTTGTAATTGTTTTTTAGTGTTAATAGGTGTTAGAAAAGTAAACTTTTCAACATCGAAACTCACCAAATGATCCCCTAAAATTGCAGCAACATCAGTTGATGGCAAACCCTTTCCCAGGCATTACTGATTTGGCACTTCTAGGAACCAAAATAGGAGCTGCAGGGCTCAATTTGTTGTGCTTAGGAGGAGAACTCACCCTCTTTTCCTCTTCATCTACTATATCTGCCCACCTCAAAGCACTTGTCGCACCTTGTTGTTCCTTTCTAGAAATAACCATTTCATTTTTAGAGAAACTGAGATCTTACCTTTCTAAACATTTTGGTCATTCCTTGTAGACATTAGCTGCTGCCTCGAATACCCATGTTGCTCACCCAACAGTTCCAATGATAGGGAAGGAATCTCTTGTATTGAGGCATTTAAGCTGACAAGTGGTAGATTGTTCAATGATTAACCATAGTAGCAAACTGATTTTCCTTTAATGTGTTAATCAATAACCATTTTGAAGTAGTTGGATTGATCTAATACACAATATTATCCAAAAGAGCATCAAAAGTGTTGAGACACGGAACCTCCTCTGGAACAATTGCTCGAGCACTTGAGTTTTTAGCTTGACTGCCTACAATTTGCTGCATTGTGTTACGAATTGGTGAACCAATTCTAACACCTGGAGAGTTTTTCTTTGTCACCACAGTCCAATTTGAATTATGTACCAATTTCCCTTCAGTCGCATTGTTAGATTGATGTACTTGTTGGCTGTTGGCCAGAATTTTTTACAAATGGCGCCGCAACTAAAGCTTGATTAATTACACTAGCATCAGTCAAACTAGTGTGCTCTTCGCCTACACTTTCACCCAGCTTAGCAGCAACCTTAGCCAACTGATCCCTTTGGCCATCACCTATTGATTGAAACTGTGCATTCCCAGATTTTGATACACAATTTGCATCTCCTGTAGGCTCGTTTCGCACATCCCCAACACATGTAGAATCAGCAACATTCAAATTAGAATTGCTGCACAAAATTTTCACTCACTTGGACCACCAAATCACGCTCATCATCGTCCCCATTAACACCTCTGTGTCCGTATTATGTTTAGGTGATGGGTGAGGGTGAGCTCACTCCTTACATGAATGTCTATGCAGATACCATTGCAGAGGGTGAGACTAGTGGCTGGCGAGTTCATTCGCGTGGATTCTGTTATTGAGGCTCACCTCACATTATTCATGGAGGCTAGTGCTTCAGCTCTATCTAATTATAGCTTATGACTTCTTTCCTTGGGATTTCCATGCCCGACAGTTGAACTCATGTAACTCTAATAGATGCTCCATGGTCTTATTGTGGGATTTGGGCTAGAGATATATTATTTAAGTAATCTTTTCCTTTCAGTAATCGATAAATGATTTTAGTTGGATCATTATTTTTTTAATGAGTATTGATGAGTTTTGGAGTTTCACATATTTTATCTTTGTGCTTAAATGATTTGGTAAGTGTATAGTGAAATGCATAGTGAAAATGCTTTCCTCTTCTCCAAGCTTCAAGGACAAGACTTTCCTATATATAAGTTGATGTAGTCTTGAGGATAAATAACTAAGTGAAGTAGTAAAACTTGGCCAATTTTCAAATAACCTCTTCCGACTTGCTTATTTTGTAGTATTTATATATATTTTTATTCATGTATCCTCTAATTAATTAAAGAAGGCTTGTTTAATCTTGGAAAGATATTTCACACTGCTAAAATAATTTCTTAGCACAGTGTCCAGCACGACTCAAGTATTATTTATACATATTACTTAAGAAACTTAGTAGGCATTTGGCCATGCGATACCTTATCACGATATGGTATCGTGAGATGGAATCAGCGTTTGGACATGCGATTTTACGTTGATTCCATCTCATGATTCCATATCATGAGAGGTGATACCATATTCTCCAAAAACCATGATGTGGAATTATATGGTGATTCCATATCATGATTTGAGATATTTTAATACAATAATTGATCCATGAGTTTATATTTTGTTCAAACAACCCACATTTATATCTACTAACCATTTGTTTCATATGTAAATAAAATTTATAATCACATCATTACTTTTTAAAATTTATTATTCTCACCAA
>NW_006239222.1:110717-121001 GCF_000226075.1 Solanum tuberosum
GCTATTTTAATAGTTTTACAACTTATGTGATTTTTATGTTTATGAGAAAATATACAACACAAAAATTTCATATCGCATGTCCAAACAAACCTTCAATTTCATTTCATGATTCCATATCATAATACCATATCATGATTCCATATCATGATACCATATCGCATGGCCAAACGGGCCCTTATTGTAGTAGTATTTATCCTAATTCTTGTATTATTATTTTGATATTCTATTTTCCCCATCTACACATATTTTCCAACAATCTAAGAAACCATGACAAATAATAATACTTCTGAAACTATTTCTGACACTACCAATGTCGTTGCTACCCCTGTTTCTCCAGTTCCAATTGTCCTACCATATGCCAAACAATTGCCCGATGAGTCAAATATTGATATTTTTGCAAATGAAAATTTCAAAAGGTGGAAGAACATGTTTTTTCATTGCTCGATGTTCATGGCGTTGCACATGTATAATTACATCCACAACTGGTCCAGACGTTGATAACAAAATTATGGAATCATGATGACAACATGCTAACAAGGTATGTCGTCATACTATATTACAAACTATTTCTAACATACTTTTTGATGTATACTGTAGCTACAAAGAAGCAAAAGTTATTTGGGAAGCCTTAATTAAGTAGTTCACTGCAGAAGATGCTACCAAACAAAAGTTTGTGGTCGAAAGATTTTACCAATGCCAGATGAGTAATGAAAGGAGATGAAAATTCAAATCAATGAATATCAAAAATTGCTTGAAGACTTGAAGGCCGAGGAGATCATTCTACCAGAAAAACTTGTTGTTGGAGTGTTGATTGAGAAATAGCCGGACTCATGAAATGATTACAATAATAACTTAAAGCATAAGCAAACAAATTTCACTATTAAGAAAATAGTGATTCACATTCTAATCGAAGACACCAACAGAAAGGAGTCATTCAAAGCAAAGAAGTAGGCATTCAAAGCAAACTTAGTACAAGGTCATAACATCAACAACAAAAGGTATGGTAATGAGTCTAATAATTACATGCCTTATAATTACAATTTTAAACAAAAGAAAGGTTCTTGTTTTACTTGTGGAAAATCATGTCATCATGTCTCAAAATGTAGGAGGAGAATAAAAAATGACAAAGAAAAGGATTATCCTCCTAAGGCTAATTTAGCTGAAGGAGATGAAATTATTGCAGGTGTCATTTCTCAAGTAAATATTGTAGCACATGTAAAAGAATGGGTGGTATTCTCTGGGGCTACTCGGCACATTTGTACAAATCGAGAAGCATTTGCCTCCTATATATTGATAGGGGATGACAATGAAGTAGTCTACCTTGAAGACTCAAGAACTATTAAAGTGTTGAGTAAGGGTAAAGTGCTCTTGAAACTTACTTCAGGAAAAACTTTAGCCCTTATGGATGTACTACATGTTCCTACAATGCGTCCTGATTTCTGTAGCCTTGCTTAATAAAGTTAGAGTGAAAGTGTCATTTGAATGTGAAAAAGATCATATTGACCAAAAATAATGTGTTTGTGGGAAAAGACTATTGCAAACTAGGGATTTTTGTACTTTATGTTTGTAATGTTGTGAATGAAAAAACATCCATTTCTACTTACATGGTTGAATCTATTTCTTATGGCATGCTAGATTAAGACATGTTAATTTCTCTTATATAAAAAATATGCAACCACTTGATTTGATATTTGACTTAGATTCAAATAATAGTAATAAATGTGAATATGTGCTGAAGTTAAAATTACTAAAAAGTATATAGAGAAACTAAATTATTGCCTTTAATTCACACTGATTTAGGTGATTTAAAACAAACAATGACTAGAGGTGGCAAAAGATATTATGTAACTTTTATTGATGGTTTTTCTAGATTTACATAGTTATACTTACTTAGGAATAAAGATGATGCTTTAATGTTTTTATTTCTTATAAAACTGAAGTGGAAAATCAACTTAAATAGAAAAATCAAGAGAATTAGATCTGATAGAGGTGGAGAATATTTATCTTTAAATGCCTTTTGTGAAAAGGAAGGAATTATTCATGAAGTAACTCCACCTTACTCTCTAGAATCTAATGGAGTAGCTGAAAGGAAAAATAAAACATTAAAAGAAATGATGAACTCCAAGTAAATTAGTTCTAATGCACCTAATAATTTGTAGGGTGAAGCTACATTATCTGCATGTCACTTACAAACTAGAATTCCTCGTAAAAGAAATGACAAAACACCTTATGAATTCTGGAAATGCTATAAACCTAATTTGATACATTTAAAAGTGTGGGGGTGTCTTGCTAAAGTTCTCTTGCCTGAACCTAAGAAGAGAAAAATAGGTTCTAAGGCAATTGATTGTATGCTTATTGGATATTCTAAACATAGTGTTGTATATAAATTTATTATTTTAAAAAGTGATGTGCTTGATTGCAATACTATTATTGTGACAAAGAATGTTGAATTCTTCGAACATATTTTTTCACTATGTGATAAAATTTCTCATGTACCTGTTGAAAAAAATTAGTGAGTCTACTTCTAAAATTGAAGAACAAAGGAGTAAAATGCATAGGAAAGAACATATTTTTTATGGAAATGATTTTCAAACTTTTCTTGTTGACCATGAGCCATTAAATTATTCTAAAGCAATATCTTCTTTTGATGCTAAATTTTGGAAAGAGGCAATAAAAATTGAAATTGATTCAATTATGAAAAATAATATATGAATTTTAACTGATTTACCTCCTGGTGCAAAACCTATTGGTTATAAATGAATTTTCAAAAGAAAATGTAATCCTGGTGGATCTATAGATAAATATAAAGCTCGGTTAGCGCAAAAGGATTTTATCAAAAATAAAAAATTGATTATTTTGATACATTTGTACTAGTGACTAGAATTTCTTCTATTTAAATTTTAATTGCCTTAGCATCAATTCATAAGCTTTTTATCCATCAAATAGATGTAAAAATAACTTTTTTAAATGGTGATTTAGAAGAAGAAATTTATAAGGTTCAATCTGAATAATGTATTATTTATGGACAAGAAAATAAAATTTGTAAATTAATTAAATCTCTTTATGACCTTAAACAAGCTCCTAAGCAGTGACATAAAAAATTTGATCAAGGCTTGATGAGAGGTAGTTTTTCTTCTATAAAAGTGGATAAATGTGTTTATACTAAAATAATAGATAATGATTATGTGATAATATGTTTATATGTTGATGACATGCTTATATTTGGAACCAGTTTAAATATTGTGCAGAGTACCAAATCATTTTTGTCTACTAATTTTGATATGAGAGATCTGGGTGAAGTAAATATGATATTGGGAGTTAAAGTTATAAGGAGTGAAGATGGTATAATGTTGTCACAAGAACATTATGTGGAAAGACTTCTTGAAAAGTTTGAATGTTTTGAGGTGACACATGTGGCCACTCCTTATGATGCTAATTCTCAATTGAAAAAGAATAAAGGTGACCCAAGTCTAAATATGCTCAGATTATTCGGAGTGTGATGCATTTAATGAATTTTACTAGGCTAGATATAGCCTATGTTATGTGTAGACTGAGTAGATATACTCATAATTCCAATAAAGAGCATTGGTCTGCATTAAATAGACTAATGAAATATTTGAGAGGAACAATGAATTATGGTATCATGTATAGTGATTTCCTTCTATAGTAGAAGAGTATTGTGATGCAAACTGAATCTCTGATTCAGATGGAACAAAATCCACTAGTGGATATGTGTTCACCTTAGGTGGAAATCCACTAGTGGATATGTGTTCACCTTAGGTGGAAATCCACTAGTGGATATGTGTTCACCTTAGGTGGAAATCCACTAGTGGATATGTGTTCACCTTAGGTGGAAATCCACTAGTGGATATGTGTTCACCTTAGGTGGAAATCCACTAGTGGATATGTGTTCACCTTAGGTGGAAATCCACTAGTGGATATGTGTTCACCTTAGGTGGAAATCCACTAGTGGATATGTGTTCACCTTAGGTGGAAATCCACTAGTGGATATGTGTTCACCTTAGGTGGAAATCCACTAGTGGATATGTGTTCACCTTAGGTGGAAATCCACTAGTGGATATGTGTTCACCTTAGGTGGAAATCCACTAGTGGATATGTGTTCACCTTAGGTGGAAATCCACTAGTGGATATGTGTTCACCTTAGGTGGAAATCCACTAGTGGATATGTGTTCACCTTAGGTGGAAATCCACTAGTGGATATGTGTTCACCTTAGGTGGAAATCCACTAGTGGATATGTGTTCACCTTAGGTGGAAATCCACTAGTGGATATGTGTTCACCTTAGGTGGAAATCCACTAGTGGATATGTGTTCACCTTAGGTGGAAATCCACTAGTGGATATGTGTTCACCTTAGGTGGAAATCCACTAGTGGATATGTGTTCACCTTAGGTGGTGGTGCAGTATCATGCAAATCAGCTAAATAGACGATTATTGCTAGATCAACTACGGAGTCAGAGTTTGTAGATTTGGAGTTGCATGGTTCTGAGGCTGAATGGCTAAGAAATTTCTTAGTGAATATCCCTTTGATAAAGGATGAATTGCCTCCTATGTTTATACATTGTGATTGTCAAGCCACAATCTCTATTGCGAAGAATAAATCTTACAATTGTAAGAGCAGACACATGAAACTGAGACATGACGTTGTTAAGCAACTGCTGGGAGATGATGTAATTTCCATTGATTATGTGAAGTTATAATTGGATTCGGTCAATTTATTGACTAAACTTGTGGGAAGAAAATTAATTCTTCAACCCTCGCAAAAGATGGGGTTAAGGCCAATATGATTTTCAATAGAGATGGTAACCCAACCTATGTGATTGGAGATCCCATGAAGTAGATTCATATGGATAATAACAAGTCGATATTGACACTACGCACTACTAGAGAGTACTTGAATTGCTTTTAATTATGAGTGATGAGTTATTAACTCTTAATGAATTCATAGTCCTTATGGATGGTGTATTTAAAGCAGTATACACTTGATGGATTCACCTATATGAGAAGTGGAATGAAGTCGCGCGCTCCTATGAGAATTTGTCCTAGTCTCTACAGCTCTCATGAATAACCAGGCACACGCACGACTTATTGGCGCAAAACAACGTTGAACAACAAAATATAAGGATTGATAGAATCTCTTACTTACAAAAGAATAATTGGTTCATAGTAATTTTATATTTCACCAACAATTCTGTAAGTTAAATTTTATTAATATAAGTTTGGTTCATAGTCCAAAAGACACCAAACCTATTGCATTTGATCATACAAAATTAAGCAAGTTGAGTCCTTCTATTTCAAAATTATATTAAAATATATGGGGGATTGTTGGATATTTTAAATAGTTTGAGTCATATTTTGAACTCTATTAGTTTATGACTTGAGTACTTATGTCATTGAAGTAGTAAGACAGTGTCTAGCATGACTCAAGTTTTGTTTATACATTGTAGTCGTATTTATTCTAATTCTTGTATTATTATTTTGATATTATATGTTCCCATCTACGTATATTTGCCAACAAAGTCATTAGGTGCTTAAATGGTATTCCAGGAAAGGTTTGTCTGCCAGATATGTGATGAAAGTGGACCTCCGAAAAGCCTATGATTTTATTGAATGAGAGTTCTTGAAAAGCATGCTAGCAGAACTTGGCGTCCCGTTCAGATTTATATAATGGATCATGGAATGCATTTCAATAGTGTCATACTCCTTGGTTATTAACAGAGGGCTTTCAATAAAGAGGAATAAGGCAGGGACCTTTTCGTGATTGCTATGGAATACCTGTAAAGAAAACTGAATGAGGTGCATATTTCTATGGAAAGTACCTTGGAAGAGCCTAACAGGGCATCCATCCACAACATATATAGGTTCTTTCTACTAAAGAGGCTTGCTACAGTTGACAGATTACAGAAGTTCGCATAGATGCATATTCTGTCAAACTGCTCATGAAAAATGAGACCACTTATTCTGTGAATGTACTGTTACACAAAGCCTTTGGAAACATCACAACCCTTCCGAAATGTCACAACATTTCATAAAAGTCACAACTTTTTATAATAGTCACAACTCTTCATAAAAGTCGTAACTTTCCGTTAAAGTCACAACTCTTCATTATCCATTCACACCTTTTAAAACCCCACATAATAGTCTTTAAATAGTTTAAACTTAAGGGTTTTTTTTAGCTTGACATATATTTTACCAAATTAAAACCTATAAACTCCCAGGCATGACCATGAAGAGAGCAGAAGGCAATTATCATAACAAAAGAATGTTTGAATTCGGGGAAAGAATTGGGTGGGAATTGCAGAATGTAGATGAAAAGCTGATTAATGACTTCTGCAGCAGAATCGGCGTAAAAAAACAGGTTTTAAAGGTATGGTTGCACAATAATAATAAGAAGAAAAATCAACCCACAACTGATACATTGCCTGAAGGTGCTATTCACAAAATACTCTCTAATCTTAATTATGTAGAAGCATCACGGATGACGATTCTCTCCAGAACATGGCTACAAGCTTGGTTGACTAATCCCAACTTGTTATTCGTAGCTTGTTCAGGGGCGGAGGAGAGGGCGGAATGGAGTACCAGAGGTAAAATTGACATCGATATAGTGGATAAAATTATAAAGAGATACAGGGATGAGAAAATTCCTATTGACAAGTTTGAACTTTCAATTGACATTGGAAAACCTACTGGTTATATTTTCTTTTCGATTGATAAGTGGTTTGACATTGCTCTTCAGAATGGTGTAAGCGAGCTAGTGTATAGAAATTTAGGATTTATTCATCCTTCAATATTTTTAAAATGTTGACAGCAAAACATTTACGAGAACTGGTGCTGGAGAATTGTAATCTGGTGTATTTTTCTTCATTACCTACTAGTTATGTGGGGAATTGTCATTCTTTCAGAAAGCTTTCTCTAAATAATGTAACTTTAGACGATAACATGCTACAAGGTCTACTCAATAATTATCCCTTGATTGACAATTTAATCATTCTCTATTGTCGCGGGTGGATAAAGTTTGAGGTGCGGAATCTTCAAAACATTAGGTCACTTCACATTATGATAGAGAAGAAACAGAGTGTTGAAATCGAAGCACCAACTCTTGAATACTTGTCTTATTCTAGTTATTCTTTGGACGAATTGGATATTGTTGAGTATCCGAATCTGGAATCTTTAGAGTTATCTGGTAGTTTTGCTTCAAGAAGGTTTAAAATTGGCAGAAGTAAATCCTTGAGGGTCCTGAAGATTAATAATTTGCGCATTAATAATTGTCAGAAAATTGAAGTAGATGCTCCAAATTTGGTATCACTCGAGTATGAAGGAGACTATCTTCCGCAGCTTAAACTTGCAAAAGAATCAAGCAAATTCAAGAACTTAATTTTTAATTCCAACAAACACTCTTTGGATGATAAGTGGTTCTGTCGATTGATAGAATTTCTATCAAATTCTACGTCTTGGTCTCAAGTTTCAATTCAAGTTTCAGTTGATATTTACAGATGTGGTGAGATCAATATGGAGCATTTGAAACGACACTACAGAGTTTCTACCCCACAAGTGGACGTTTTAGATGTAATTATAGAGCCAAGAGATGATTCTCCAACATTTGTTGATGCTTTGTTGTGGTGTTTTCGTCCTAGGAGACTCAACATATCATCATCATTCAAAATAATTATATATCTCATCAGTCGATTATTGTATATGAAGAATTCGAGTGATTCTACTTCTCATGAAGACGAGCCTCAACTTGTTCAATTAAAAGAAGTAAGAGCCTACAAATTTGATGGGAAGAATGAGAGCTGGCATCCAGTGAAGCCCAAGAGCATGAAGCTGAAAACAGGGGACCCTAACAATATAGAGAAATTTTATTTTTTATTAAATTGGTGATACAATTTATTCTATTGCAAATTGAATGCACTTATTCATTTATTTATAAAGTTCATTAATAGTTCTGTTTTGGATTTCTGATATCTGTTACTTTCGCATCTTTTTGTGTTATGGATTTAAAATTCTATTTACCTGAATCCTTCTATGTCTGAGTAAAATATACTCATTTTCAGTATATATTTTAGTCTACAAAACCTCGAATCTGTGTTCATTTGTTCTTTTCCAGCATAAATGCGTTCACTGAACTGAAATATTCAAAACAATAGACCTCACATCATCATGAGCTACATAATTCTGGCGTAGCCAAGTAGACTTAGTCCCAATAATGACAACTTCCAACTAATTGTAGTGAGGATTTATAATCCTCTGTTGCGTGTTTTGATGAACCCCTGCAATACTTTGAATCTCAAGCTTAGAACTTCAAGCCTTTGGCAGAGTTCCCATGTCCATTGAGGGACCTGAATGGACATGAGAATTAGAACGAACCGAGGTTGGGTTTTGTTGGTTTCTCATTTGTTGGGTTGTGACCTTTATAAAAGGTTATGTCTTTTCTAACGGGTTGTGACTGTTTGAAAAGTTGTACATTTTCTAAAGGGTTGTGACATTTACCCTTTGTTGGCTATAAATAGAGAGATTTTCTCTCATGTTTCTTTTTCCTTTCACTAACGCCTCATTTGTATTTCAATTTTCATTGTTTTTATTAATGAATATTATGTGCTTATGAGTTATAATTTTCTTTTACAATATAATCTTGATAATCTTTTTTTCCCCATCATCTTCAGTTTCAAGTTCTTAATGAAACATAATAAATGGTAGCTCATTCGTTCATATTTTTAGGTTTCCTGGTTGAACTAGCACCTATATAATATTTTCATATGCGGTATTGTATTTTTCCTTTTATGCTATGCAATAATTACTATACAATCATCTTCTTTCTTTATTCGCGTATGTATTTATCTTTAAATTAAAGTACTTACTATCTACTCCATATGTATTTATCTTTAAATTAAAGTACTATCTATGTCAGTAAAGTAGCATCAAGCTTGTCTCAACTTACAAGTTGTTACTCTTTTTTGTGTGTGTGTAGTTGCTTTTTATTTATAGGATAAAGAAAGTCCAAATAATATATGTTCCATTTAAAAGTTGTCATTTGCAATATAAATTGTGTTAAATATTTTGAAGTAAACGTGTAACACACGTTCCCAAAACTAGTAATTTAAAAAATATGTGTTTTACTTATGAATTTCGTGTTCTACGTTTGAGATAATAAGCATAATTCAACAACACTTGACAACAAAGTACTCTTACAAGTTATTTATTACTTCATTGTTTCGATTTGAGCTTTTCTATCCCATTTTTGTTGCATCTTGGATTTCCGCCTCGCCCCAATTATTAGGGTTAATAACCTTTGAGCATCTGAGCGAGTCACCCTTTGGATTGTAAATCATGAAAGTTGATCCAAACAAAACCAAAATTTCATTTCCATTTGTCATGTGTAAACATATTTGCCCAAGATATCCATACACCAATTGATTCTCCGAAACTTGATAGTAAACATCTTCGTCCAAGATTCTTTAACCTCGTACTCCTTCATAACCCAAACATCTAACATATATGTTTGTTGACAATCACAAAAGACCGAAAGATCACTTCGAAACACTCACAAGCTCAAAACCATACCTCCTTCCCAATAAAAGGGTAGTTCCATCTCTCCCCATTTCCCGTCAGCCAAATCAATAGAAATGATGCTTCATTTAGTACACAATTTAGGACCAATAATAGTAGTCCAATGAAGTTTCCCATTCACCAACCTACCTGACTGTTGTAGTGTCACCATACTTGGATAATTATCAACAGTTCTCCAAGAATCACTTTTTAGACTAAATTTTTTTACTTCAATTTGAAGTGAAAGGTCATGTCTGACATTGATTAAGATAACCACTACCTTATAATCATCATGAAACTTATCATATCTAAAGTCATTTACTCGCCCGAGGGAATATCTCAAAGTAGTTTTAGTTTTAGGATTAGGTAACTTCTTATACTTTCTAATTGATGGATTCCATAGAAATAATTCATTCTCCCGACTAACAAGACAAATCAATCCATTGACAGAACCTATAGAAACACCAGCTGGAACTTGCCTGGGATAATCCAAGTCTTTTGCCTCGGTAAATGAGTTATTAAATAAAGAGCTAACACTACAATCTTGAAAGTTGTACATGTTGGGTTTTAAAAGGTGTGAATGGAAAATGAAGAGTTGCGACTTTTATGAAGAGTTGTGACTTTGATGAAAAGTTGTGACTATTATGAAGAGTTGTGACTTTTATCAAAAGTTGCGACTTTTATGAAAAGTTGTGACTTTTATGAAAAATTGTGACTTTT
>NW_006239222.1:125901-131776 GCF_000226075.1 Solanum tuberosum
TCAAAAGTTGCGACTTTTATGAAAAGTTGTGACTTTTATGAAAGGTGGTGACCTTTCCGAAAGATTGTGACTTTTCAAAGGTTTGTGACCTTTCCGGTAAGGCACAATAAGAACCTTTTCACACTACCCTCTGTTTTCTATAAATTGAGGGATTTCCTTTCATTTTAAAAGAATCAAATTCTGGACTTCTTCTTCTTCTACTAAATCTAGTATTCTAAGTGTACTTTACTGCCGTTGAGTGGCTCGCTGACACCAGCGTTTTGGGTATCAATACACTGGTGATTGAGATCATTCTATCCTGGGAGGACATATTCCAAATCAAACCTCGGATACTAGAGGGGAATAATTTCCTTAAGGGGACACTGTGCATTCAGTGGGCTTGATCTTCTTTCTGTTTTTCCAAATTCTGGTATGTGTTACAGATTTTAGATTTGTGAATTAATTTATGTTCTTCTGTTCTTCATTGGTTCAGTAAACTTTGGTAACTTCGTGTTTCTGCAAAGTTTGTTGGAATCAGTAAGATTCTTTAAACACAAATTGACAACAATTCTTCTTTAAGAAAAAATATTTCGTATATTTTTTCTAATCTGTTTCTGATTCTAGTTTCTCTACTAGTTTTAATTTTCTAGTTGTGAAAATGTTCTTAAACTTTATTGTGTCTTACCAAGTTCTTCAAAGTTTTTTGTTCTAAGTATCTTAGGAATACAAGATGAACAACAGTACACACTACGTTCATTCATCATAACCTTATGGCAGATGTATTCCTTGTTATTAGCATTTAAGTTAAGTTGAGTTTTGACAAATTCAGGGCTAGAGATCAAAGAAAGCCAAGATTTTGAAGTGCACCTGAATTTCAATTTACAGGAAGCCTCGAGAGGATTTCTGTAACGTGTTCAGCTGGTAGAACAGGAATTGAATTTTTGTATCATTGTTGATGAAAATTGAGAATTATTTTACTCATATTACTTCTCTTTGTATAAAATTCCTTCTATCAATTTATTTTGGTTGATTCCTTCGAGTCAAACTAATTAATGTTTGGTAGTGAATTCACATATAATTTTTAATTATTTTGAAATAAAATTTAAATATTTAGAAATTACACAAACTATAAAATAGTTAACAATTCAAAATAAATATGTCAAAATAAAGGGGTCGCACACAATATTTGGTTAGTCTTAAACTTCTCTTCATACATAATAATAGACCAATCTCTTTTTTTATAAATATGTATAGGGAAACTTTGTATAATCATATGCTCTCTTGTAATATCGGGAAAAAAAATGATAGACACCGTCAGAATAATTTTCTTTATTTTTTTTGAATGAAAAGTCGATGGACGACCGTCGATTATTTTTCATGCAAAAATGTACGGAAACTAGGATAGATTTTTTAAAGAAAAATCAACAGAATCCCTCAGTTTTTTACTTCTTTTTTCGAAAATCAAGGAGCTCCATGAGTTATAGAAGTACAACACTGCAGTTGAAGGATATAAATTAATAAACAGTTGAAGAAGATCACTATGATACCCTAGAACAAGGAAGGACATCTATATATTTAATGACTTTAAACATGATTTTCAAACTTGTGGAACAATTGATGTACCTTTATATACGAGATGATGATTTTGAAAGGTTTTATCGGCAAATAAGTCATATTTGTTCGTATTTGTGTTTGGGCTTGTATAGGCAAGATATGCTATTCGAATGGATGAATAGCAGTTATGGATCCTGATAAATCATTTTTGAGATGTTGTGTTAGTAGAGGACAAAAGATCTCCGCGGGTTGGTAGCCCAGATGAAACAAGGATATTCTACTGACTAGTAATCCAATGAAGTTTCCCATTCACAAACTTACCTGACTGTTGTTTTGGCACCAAACATCGACAATTATCAACAGTTCTCCGCGAATCACTGGATCTAAAACCAATGTTAAGCATGCTAATACTGAATTGTTACAGCTCTGCTTATATCTAAAAGCCGCAGAACCTGGTTCACGAGCTCTTTTTAGAGAGACATGAAAAAAAAACATTAATAAGGGAAATTCTATACTCGTGTGGAATAAGAGTTCTTATGGAAATAGAATGACGTACATCACCACTATAACGTAAAATAAACATCAGAAATAGAAAAACAGAACACCAAACATACTTACTATCTTTATATATATCAGAAATAGAACGAACTACATGTTGGGTTTATTTGCCCTGAGTTTCTTACCATAAATAGGTTTTTTTTTTAGGAAATGGTTTTGGATTGACTAGTCCTTTTCTTGTAGGAAAAGGTTTATGACTCTATAAATAGAGGTTTGTTCCTTCTAACTTAATCAACATTCACAATGTAGTCTTAAGGGCTTTGAGAGTTTTGGTTAGGGGGGAGAATTTGTGGGTCACAAGCTTGATATGTTATCACTTGTGTGAACCTCCATGTATTCCGAGTGAATTGGTTGAGGTTATTTCTCTCTATATTTTGTACTCTCATGTTTATATAGTGGATTGCTCATCTCTTTTGTGGACGTAGGTCAATTGACCGAACCACGTTAAATCTTTGTGTCTTTTGGTATATTTCTCGTTTGTCTTCTTACTCGTGGTCTTTCGAGGTTTGCTTTGCTAGCATCTGCATTACACCTAATTATTTTCGATCCTAACACTACATCACCACTATAACGTATAATAAACATCAGAAACAGAAAAACAGAAACCAAACAATATGTGCATTCAATTTGCACATAGAAATAGAATGAACTACATCACCACTATAACGTAAAATAAAATTCCTCCCCCGCCTTAAGGATCCTTACTGCCCGCTCCTCATTTCTGAACTCAACAATCTGCCAACTCGAATAAAATTTGTAGACTTTTAGTTCTTTTAATTGAGGCAGAATGGTCTGGTGGACCATTGTACTTGTATCTGTTTGTATTGTGAACCCTTCTACTTACCCTTTTGTCATCTGGACCCCTGAACCCATCCAAACCCAACATTTTAAACACTTTTTTTGATGTGGCATCCTATGTGGAAAGACTCCACATGGAGCGTGTGATACACACAAAGTAAGAGCGTGAGACGCCTTAAAAAGGCACTAACGGTCAGATTTTGACCTTTAAAGGCCATCTCTTCTTCTTTATTTTCACTCAACACCATTGTTGGACAAATTTGAGCTTTTTTCTCCTCTTTTTCTCGATTTTGTCTCTTCAAAATTTTTCTCTTTTATTTTTGGCGCCTACATTTTTTCCTTCGGTGTACTCATCTTTTTGTGTGTGTGTGATTCTATTGTATTTTTGTTGGTTTGATTTTGTTGGGTCTTACGCAAATTCATACAGAAAAACAAAGTCTTCCTAATAGCAACATAACACAAATTCATGTAGGCGCCATTCATATACAAAAACAAAGTCTTCCTAATAGCATAACCAAAACAATTGGGATCAAGTCATTAATCAAAATAAAGTTAGTTGGGATCAAGCCATTAAGCTAGACCAAATGAAATCTAATGTGTGCCTTGAGTGCTTGGTGTGCCTTGAGTGCTTGGTGTGCCTTGAGTGCTTGGTGTGCCTTGAGTGCTTGGTGTGCCTTGAGTGCTTGGTGTGCCTTGAGTGCTTGGTGTGCCTTGAGTGCTTGGTGTGCCTTGAGTGCTTGGTGTGCCTTGAGTGCTTGGTGTGCCTTGAGTGCTTGGTGTGCCTTGAGTGCTTGGTGTGCCTTGAGTGCTTGGTGTGCCTTGAGTGCTTGGTGTGCCTTGAGTGCTTCTGTAACTCTCCTCCCGTAGTTGCCTTTGAGTAATTACAGGTCTTCCCTTCCACCTTAGTCCATTGGGTTTGTAACCAAGATCAATATTGGTAGGAGTTGAACTTGACAATATAGCACTATGTATGTAATACCCTATCAGTATTTCCAAACTGAGAGAACAACAAAATCTTAACTTAAAGATGAACTAATATCAATTAAAGCAATTTAATGTGTTTCAATGATAAAATGCATACCCTCTCAATTACACTGCCACCTGATCCAAATAAGAGACCATAACCAGTTGTCTTTGCTTTTTTGGTTCTTGGTTTCTTATATGCAAGAGTTGCACCACCTCTCAAAGCAGTGCTAGTCTTTCTTTTTGGCCAACTGCACTAGAAGTTGATTGTTGAGTACTTAATTGTCTCACATCACTTGATGTAGCACTAGTAGGCCTTCCACCACTTACACTTGGAGTGCAACTTGCACTTGGACCTGCATTTACACTTAACTAGCTTCCAATTGCAGCATTTGTAAAATCAGCACTTGCAACACTTGTTCCAGCAGTTGCAACACTTGAAGCACTTGTTCTAGCAGTTGCAGCACTTGCAACACTTGTTCCAGCAGCAACATTTTTCTACAAACATATATTAAAGTCTATATAACAAGAGTAAAATTCAATAACAAAGAGACATTAAAGCACAACTTACCAAAGTTGGACATCCTTTCTTGTTATGTCCAAAAGTCTTACACACAGAACATTTCATTTTTCTTCCCTTTCTTGTAGCCTTTCCAAACTTCTTCTTAACTGGCTCATCACTATCTTTTCTCCTGTTTTTTCCTGGTCTTCCTGGCACGACTGTAATTTCAGGTGGTTCAATGGCTAGTCTATCACTTTTTGGCCACATCTTCATGTTTGTCATAAGTTGAATAAACCTATTATATGCTTTCAGGTATGTTTCCTTCTTATACCAGTGATCAACAAATGTATCAACAACCCAATTCTTATAATGAATTGATGTAAGTGCATGGCCACAAGGAATTCCCTTTAATTGCCATGACCTACAACTACACACCTTTTTTTTAGGTCAACAACATGTTTTATATGGTGGATCATGAATCTCAAAGCCAAGATCACCATTAAACTTTACCTCACAATTATCTGCAATTTCAGCATTTTTTCTAAGAATATCCATAGCCATTGGTGATACATCAGTAATCCATTTTTCTGAAAATTCTCTCATTTGATTCATTCTTTCCATAACTTTGACTCTTATTTCCTCTAGCATAGTGATTATTGATTTGAACCTAGCACCTAAAATCCAACTGTTGAAAGTCTCACACATGTTGTTCTCAACCACATCACATTTGCTATGTTCTTTAAAATATGCCCTACACCATGCTTCTTTGTTATACTTTAACAAAGCTTCTACAATGCCTACTCCTAACTCACTCAAGTCATCAAGTTTGGACTGTAAAAGTACCTCAAATGATGCCCTGGCAACCTGCCATAATTTTCTTCTCTTTTCTTCACCACTCCAGTCTTTCTTCCAGTTTGCCCATATATGCCTAGCACACCATCTAATTTCAGCATTTGGCAATACATCAATAAGTGCAAGATGAAGACCCTGTCAAACAAAGAACATTTGACATACAACAATGTTAAATATCAATTACTCCAAAAATGAAAAAATAAATTTAACAAATAATATAGTAATACCTTCTGCATATCAGACATTACCGGTCTTAGCTCTTTTATTTCTGAACTCTTCTCTGTCCCTCAACTTTTCTTTCTCAACTTGCTGCACATAGACCATCAACCTCGATATGTCCATGTCCCCGATAAGCATTGCAGCCCTACCTTCCTTACTCGACAACCGAGACAGCCCAGCAACAAACATACTCATTCTATTCCTCATATCCGCAACCATCTCAGGAGCATAGCGGGATAGTTGGGTGAACTTCAAACTATACTCATGAACACTCAAAGACTCCTGCTTAAGTGTGAGGAACTCACGTACCTTGGCCTCTTTCAATTCTCGAGGAAAGAAATGCCCCAAGAAAGCTTCCTCAAAACAGGCCCAACTCGCAGGTGGTGCATTCTCAACTCTGCCTCCTTTCCACTGGTCGAACCAAGCTCTAGCAACATCCTTCAATTGATA
>NW_006239222.1:133456-133600 GCF_000226075.1 Solanum tuberosum
GCGCGACGCGCCAACCCCCTTGCCCAGAAACTCGACTTTTCTCCCTTGTTTTGCCAACTCTAAGCCACCCTTAGTTCAAGGGTTTCAACCCAACCACTAAGGATCATAAAATCCCTCAACATACAAGAGATTCAACTCAAGAAC
>NW_006239222.1:133736-153791 GCF_000226075.1 Solanum tuberosum
AACATAACCAATCCTTTCTCAATAAATAAAAGGGGCTTGGTGTGTGGGGGAAAGGGATAAACCCACACTAACTACTCACATACCTAGTAGGGATCACCCCCGACGATATTCACGACGATCCTTGACGGGAACTCCTTGCTTGATCTTCTCTTTCTCCTCTTCTTCTCCTCTTCACTCTCAAGCCCTAGCTCTCACTCTTTTAAAATGGGACAAAAATGATCCAAAATAAGCCTAACACAACAATATAACTCCAAAAGAAATGGCTAGGGAAAAGACCAAAATGCCCTTAAAATTTCCGGACGGATTCCCTGCCAACTGCCCAACTTTCAAAGAGCATAACTCACTCATACGGACTCGGAATCGAGAAAACTCGGTGGCGTTGGAAAGACCATTCCATGAGCTTTGCAACCATAACTGGAACTACACCTAACTCATCCTGAGCTAGAAGTTATGACTGCTCAAAGTTGGCCAAAACTCACCCTTTTTCCATACTTAGCCAAATTTCCAGATTTTTAAATCTTTCAAAAAAAATGGCTATTTCCAATTCTAAGCTTCGTCATCATTATTTCAAATCGCCGGGTGTTACAATAACAGTTCACCTTTACATACACTTTTAAGAAATGAACCATCTAAACCAATAATCCTTCTACACCCTTCTTTCCATCCACTTTTTAAGGAACCAAGACAAATATAGATGCTCATAAACACCTCTTTTCCTGGAATTGTGTTCTTGGATGTCCTAATAGATACAGTAGTTCCGAGATTTGTGGTCTTTAATTGCTCAACATAATCATTCAACCTAGCAAACTCCTCTCTGAAATCTCCCATATGTTCATTCATAACTCTTAGTTTTTCCTTTCTACAACTTGTCTTACTAACATACAAACCATACTGTTTTTGTATCAAAGACTGAATCTGATGTAGTTTGATAGTAGGCTCACTCATAATCCTCTCCTTGTAATGTTTACTAATCCAAATGGGGTACACAGTTTGTTTCTTGTTCTTTTAAAACACTTATGGACATGAAAATATGTTTTAACACTGAAGTTTCCAGTGTTACCATCAATACTTCCAAGAATATGCCAAGGACAACCCTTTTTATTACACTTTGCCCTTACCCTTTCCTTCTCATTAGGTTTCAACTTAATATTAACACCCTTCTGAATAGAGTAAGTTTGCAGTGCCTCCCTGAACTCAATGTGATTCAAAAATACCATATATAGTTGAAATAAAACCTTTTTAGCAGTTGGATCAAAGTAGATCTTTGTATTTTTCTTCCTAGGTGCTGGATGTACCACTTCATCATTTTCAATATGATCCCCTTCATCTTCACTAATGTCACTACCAGGATCTGAGCTATCAAAATAAGGGTCATCACCACCCAAATTGCCTTCAAATCCTCCCCTTCCTCTCCTTATAAATGTCTTCAAAACCAGCATTTATACCTACAGGACCAGATGGTATCTCATCTAGATTTACTCTATCAGTCTTCTCTTTAACTTGTTCTTGAATATTAGACTGCCTAGCTTGAAGCAACTCCTCATCCAAATCGCTCAAATCATCAGTATTTTCATCAACATCATAGAGTGAATCAGAATGTTCTTCAACTCTAGAGGCAGGGGCTTGTTCTTCAACTAAAGGGGACTGCTCTTCAACTAAAGGAGACTAATTTTGGTTTAAATCCCTATTTTCATTTTCATCAAATGGTTGAGATGAAGACACATCAGCCCTATCTATTTGTGGGGAGGATGACAGATCAGCCCTATTTTTGTGTGGGGAGGAGGACACATCAGCATTATCTTATTGTGGAGATGAGGACACATTAACATTAGTGCTAGGCAATACAAGTATCTCCTCAACAACTAAAGGTATACTAATGGGATGTACAACATATACATCAACAAAATCAGCACCCTTCAAACCATTAGGAAAGTTTAAACATCAGAATCAATATTTAACATGTAAAAAGTACCTTTCTTGTTGACTCTACATCCAAATGTCTCAACATTTTCAACACCCAATTCCAGTGCTATTTTATGAAACAACATAATATGCAACTCATCTACATCTATATTAATCTTTTCAACACTAGTGATTCCATTGACATACCTTAAAGTAGGATCAGATACAAAATAGCCCCCATAGTGAAATTGAAGTGTCACTATAGTTAAAGCCATTACCTTACGATGCATGTAAAGTAAAAAGAAAAACAACTACAGTTAAACCATAAACTTACCATGACTGTAACACAAAAAGCCCTATTTTTAAAAAGGAAATAATGAATTGTTGTAACAGTTAATGCCATTAACTTACCATGACTGTAATTGCTGTAACAATGGACCACTAATACTATCAATACCCAAGACAATTGGCCAGAAATAAAATATTAATTTTAGTCGAAATTGAGATTTTACGAATAAACCCTAGAATCTACTCGAATTCACGAAATATGCCATTGAAGTCACTCGAAGTCATACATCAACTAAGAAAGCATATTACACTAACATTACACCCAAACCAAAGTAAAATCCACAAAAAAATTCAGAAAATTGAATGACAATCGACCCTAAAATCAAAACAGATACGCACGAGAAAATGAAAAAAATCAGAACTAACGCAAAAGGTAAGAACTTACACTGAAAATGGGAGTGGAACTCAGCTTCAATTGAGCAAAGGTTTGGAAAATCACAGACGAACGTGTACGTGTTAGTGGAGAAATCGCGGAGAGGAGAAGAGTAGAAGTGCAAAAGTCGCGAAAGTTTGGAAAATTTCACCGGAGTTGGACTATTCTTAGTTTAACGTGAGTCATTTGCCACGTGAAATATAATATCATACGTGGATTTTTTTTTTTCTTTTGGCCAACGTGTACGTGTTTGTGCAACACGCACCATAGCACAACCAAAAAAGTGTTTAAAATGTTGGGTTTGGATGGGTTCAAGGGTCCAGATGACAAAGGGATAAGTAAAAGGGTCCATAATACAATCTTATACAAGTACAAGGGTCCACCAGACCATTCTGCCTTTAATTGACTATGCAAAGACTTGCTTCCATGAGGAGTAGAATGACTCAAACTCTTCATATACATTAAATGGTCCGTGAAAGATGCAATTGTTTTACATTAAATGGTCCATGAAAGACTCTTTCGGATCACCAAAATAAGACAAGTGTTCACGTGTTGGTGCTTGAATTTTAACATGCTGGTTTCTACCTTTCCAAATGGAAATTGACTTGATATTCTGAAGATTGACCAGCTCATCTTTTCCAACCCATCACAATAATCACATATGAAACTGACAACCAAAGGACAACTAGTTAGGCGAGATCTTTCACACCATTCTAAAGTGCAATATCAAACCACTTATTAATTAGCGGAAAACCTTGAGAGGAAGAATCAAAGTGTGATAATTCAAACTTTTCTATAGGTATTATTCCGTCCCTATATCTTTTCATGATATTATCCACTATATCCAAATTGTTTCCATAATAATCAATTGTGACATCCAAATTGGGATGAGTCAACCAAGCATGCAGCCATGTTTTGGAGAGAATACTCAATTGTGCAGTTTCTTTAAAACTAAGAAAACAGAGTATATAGCGAATCACACATTCAAGTAAGATGTCAGCTTTCTCTCTCCTTAATTAAATTCATAAAATTGTTCTTCTTATTGTGCATACATACCTTAGCAACCTGTTCTTCTACTTCGGTTTTGCTCAAAAACTCAGTAATCAGCTCTTGTTCTTGCTTCTGCACTTTCCGCTCAAGTCTTTCAGTGGATTCAAACATTCTTTCTCCCATCAGAATGCTGTTTTTTCTTAGAGGTTTCTAAGATACATATTCTTCAATTGGTTTACATAATTTAAGAGAGAAGTATTGAGAACACCTTAAACTTGAGGCAAATCATTAGTTTCATGAAGCAGGTATAATTAAAGTCAATTTTCTTCGGAAAAATCACAACCTTTCATAAAAGTCGCAACTTTTCATTAAAATCACAATTCTTCGTGAAAGTCACAACTCTTCATTTTCCATTCACGCCTTTTAAACCCAACATAATAGGCTTTAAATAGTTTAAACTTAAGGATTTTTTTAAGCATGACATATATTTTATTTTACCAAATTAAAACCTATAAACTCCCAGGCACGATCATGAAGAGAGCAGAAGGCAATTATCCTAACAAAAGAATGTTTGAATTTGGGGAAACAATTGGGTGGGAATTGCAGAATGTAGATGAAAAGCTGATTAACGACTTCTGCAGCAGAAATGGCATTAAAAAACGGGTTTTAAAGGTGTGGTTGCACAATAATAATAAGAAGAATTCTTGTTTGGGAAAAGAAAAATCAACCCACAACTGATATATTCCCTGAACTTGTTATTCACAAAATACTCTCTAATCTTAATTATATAGAAGCATCACAGATGACAATTCTCTCCCAAACATGGCTACAAGCTTGGTTGACTCATCCCAACTTGCTATTCGTAGCTCGTTCAGGGGTGAAGGAGAAGGAGGAATGGAGGACCAGAGGACCAGAGGTAAAATTGACACCGATATAGTGGAAAAAATAATGAAGAGATACATGGATGGGAAAATTCCTATTGATAAGTTTGAACTTTTCATCGACATTACAACACCTACCGGTTATCTTTTCTTTTTGATTGATAGGTGGCTTGACATTGCTCTTCAGAATGGTGTAAGAGATCTAGTGTATATAAATTTAGGATATCATTCATCCTTCAATATTTTTGAAATGTTGACAGCAAAATATTTACGAGAACTGGTGCTGGGGAATTGTAATCTGGTGTATTTTTTTTCATTACCTACTAGTCATGTGGGGAATTGTCATTCTTTGAGAAAGCTTTCTCTAACTAATGTAACTTTAGACGACGACATGCTACAGGGTCTACTCAGTAATTATCCCTTGATTGAAAATTTAATCATTCTCTATTGTCATGGGCGGAAAAAGTTGGAGGTGCGGAATCTTCAAAAGATTAGATCACTTAGCATTACGATAGGGAGGGAACAGAGTGTCAAAATCCAAGCACCAACTCTTGAACACTTGTCTTATTTTAGTTATTCTCTGGAAGAATTGGATATTGCTGAATATCCGAATCTGAAATCTTTAGAGTTATCTGGTTGTTTTGCTCCAAGAAGGATTAACATTGGCAGAAGTGAATCCTTGAGGGTCCTGAAGATTAAAAATGTGCATATTTTTTATTCTCAGAAAATTGAAGTAGATGCTCCAAATTTGGTATTACTCGAGTATGAAGTCTCTCATTTGTATGATAAGCGGTTCTATTGGTTGATGGAATTTCTAGCAAATTCTACATCTTGGTCTCAAGTTTCAATTCAATTTTACGGATGTGATAAGATCGATATGGAGTATTTGAAACAACACTATAGAGTTGCTACCTTACAAGTGGACGTTTTAGATGTAATTTTAGAGTCAAGAGACGATTCTCCAACACTTGTGGATGCTTTGTTGTGGTGCTTCCATCCTAGGAGACTCAACATATCATCATCATTCAAAATGATTAGATATTTCATGAATCGATTACTGCATATGAAGAATTCGATTCATTCTACTTCTCATGGAAACAAGCCTCAACTTAGTCAATTAAAAGAAGTAAAAGCCTACAAATTTGATCGGAAGAATGAGAACTCAGAAGCAGGGAGCTGAACCTTTACGAAATGGAGAAATTTTATTTTTTATTAGATTGGTGATGCAGTTTATTCTATTGCGAATTGAATGCACTTATTCATTAATAAAGTTCATTAATAATAGTTCTATTTTGGATTTCTGATATCTGTAACTTTCAGTAATGACAACTTCCAACTTTTCTGTGATTGATTTAAATTTTTATTTACATGAATCCTCCTATATATGTTGTCTGTTACAGTAAAATATATTCATTTTAAGTATAGTATATTTTAGTATACAAATGAACGCATAATTCATTTGTTCTTTTTCAGCATATATATATGCGTTCACTGAACCGAAATATTCAAAACAATAAACCTCACAATTCTGGTGTCTGTTGCGTGTTCTAATGGACCCCTGCAATACATTGAATCTCAAGCTTAGAACTTGAAGCCTTTGGCAGAGTTTCATGTCCATTGACGGACCTGAATGGACATGAAAATTAGAACGAGTCGTGCTTGGTTTTTTTCTGGTTTCTCATTTGATTTGTGATATCCACATTACAGCCCTGATTAATATGTATTCGCGCCACATATGTCCCAATAAATTTGGATTCACGTCTAGTAAGGTCAATTAAAAGGGAGAAGCACAAATTTTTTTTTGCACAAAGTGTTCCCTCCTTGTGATTGGTCTTTAAATGTTCTCCCCTGTATTTCACTTTGTTTGAAATTTGAAGTCGATGGTTTTTTTTGTTAAGATCGTATGAGACTTGATTATTTATGCTTAAATCTTCAGTATAAACAATTATTTATTAATTTCCTCAAAGAATCTTAAAACTCCATTGTGATGGTGGCATTGGCAAAACAGGATTTAAAGAGATACTAGGTTACCACCTAATACATTTTACTTACTAGTATCTCATAAAAATAATATAAACTATATGAATCGTATTAAACGGTAGTGTAATGAGAAATTAAATGAAAAATGTACAAGCTGAAAATTCCTTGAATAAGTTGTTGGTTGAGTACCATTCGACAATGTGAATCAGTTTCCAGTTAATAAGTCACTGAAAAATGAAACCATATATATAGCTACATAATAATGACGATAACAATAAATGAGAGGATTTTAAGCTTCAATTAACAAAACAAAATGAAAGTAGAAGAGGTAAACCTTTTGAGTTTGTTTCATCCAATGGTGCCAAAAACGGCTACAATCCCAAAAGTTCTGAGTTCTGGCCGTGTACAAATTTTAAAAGATCGTAAAGGATATCATTAGCATTTGATATAGCTTTAATTAAGGCAACCAAAACACTATATCTACAAATTCTTAAGAGGCTGTAAAAAAAATAATATTAACTATAAATAAGGGTACAACGTGTGGATTGTTTATAAGAAATTGGAAGAGGCTGCAAAAGATATTATTAGTATTTATGATAACATAAATAAGGGAACATTTATTATTGCCTATAAGAAAGGTACTTATTGGCATACATTTTATACAGCAAAACATGGAGCATCATTAGCATTGCTGTAACGAGTACTAATTATTAGGCATAATTAGTACCTGTTAAACTTCTTATTTACTCACACCTTTAGTAAATGAGAATCACTAAAATAGGGATTTAACTGATTATTAAATGTAAATATAGTCACCTAAATGTGTGCTAGCAGAAAAATAAGGATTAAGAAGTAAGTAATTAAAATGTAGGAAAAGAAATTACAGCTAATTAATTTTAAAATGCAACTTCTTACAATGGTATTATTGGAGTAACTCTATAGGGGTATTTTAGTATTTCAACTTTCAACTGATTTTGTTCCCATTTTTAGTAATACTAGTTTTGAACATGTGTTTTTATATTACACATTTAAGTTATTAAAAAAAGGTAAATTACTAAAATTTAATATTCAAAATGTTTAAATGGATTTATAAGACAAATATTTAAAGTATTTAAACTTTTTATTAGTTTATTAAGAATAGAATATTTTAAAAAATATCTATAAAATTTTAAACAATGTACCACATAATTATATTGAAAATTTGCTCAAAGTGATAATAATGAGGTGACTTATTTAGTATATAAATCTTTATATGTTGGTGTATATTGTATCCTACTATTTAAATTACTTTTATCATGATTAAAACTATTGTCGTCAATATTACATGAGGTTTAACAATGCATTTTAAAATATATCTTGACTGCACATGACCCATCACGTATGCATACGATGCCAACAATAAACAGAAAACAAAATGATAAATCCTTCTTACAAATATTTATCAGATCCTAATAATCGCGATTAAACCTAAAAATATCCTATTAAATTATGTGTCAAATTGTTAATCCAATTAATACAATAAAATTTATATATTCTTATTATAAAGCTCTAGATCTTTTTAAAATGAGAATTTAGAATCAAAACATAAGGACAAATTAAGACAAGGGAATGGATGTAGTCATGATTGTAATAGGGTGTACACCAATTTATTCGAAGAGTAAAGTTGTATGGACTAATGGATGTTCTTGGCATACTCCTATTAAAATTTGCAGCGTATATAAAACTTTTCGAATGAAGTTCACCTTTTTCCTCATTGTACATGAAACTTCAGATGTTGTCCAAAAGAAAATTACAATATAATTAAAGTGTCAATTACAATAAATAGCAAAAGAAAATAGATATAATTATTGTATTCATAATCTAAAAAAGCTGTCTAGATGATGGTATCGACAAAACACTCAAAGCAGATAACGTCCTATTACAATTTACAATATGTAAGGCGAAAAAAGAATATCTCTTCCCTAAATAAAGAATGAGAATTAGTCAAACTATTATTGCATATTCTGTCTAAATGATGAAACTAACTTTACCATCTTGTAAAATAACTTTACCATCTTTTAACTTTCTTTATCCATTTGAGGAAAAGGAGTGGTATTTATACTATTTTATAGTAGTTCAATTGGAGAAGTCTAAAGGTTAGACTAATTTTAAATGTCCTACATCCATTTACAATGAATGTGGCGTGCATTGAATTTCATTTCTTAGAAGTCTTCATGCTTTGACAAAAACGTAAAAATGTTTTGAGTAAAGTATGGGTCATTCTCATTCACATATCTTACTTAATTCCGTCATTAAATAATTTAATGCACATTGAATATTTTTAAAATGGATTTCATCTATATCTAATTAGTTATTTGAGTATATATTTGGTTTTGTAAAAAAAAAAATAGAAATAGTGTTTTGAAGGGTAAAAAGGTATTTCAACATTTCATTTTGATGTTCCCACTTTTAGTATAACTAGTTTCTGGAACGTGCGTTTCACGCTTGTCCCTTATTATTATTATAATTTATTTATTTATTTAAAAAGTGAGTTTTAAGATAGAAAATGTTGAAATTAACAATATTTATTTTACCTTTTAGATTTTATTCATTAAAAAAAAAATCATAAATAAGAATGGTGTATTTTCCATCAAACAAAAAATATGTGAAACTAATTAAGATAATATAATATCTAATGGGATGAATATGTCGATGAATTCCTGATTGAAAAATAATAATAAATGCATATGATGCCTTTAATGAAATAAACCATGCACAAGACGAATTTATCAGAAATATAAATTTCAATTACATATTCTGCATACTATAACAAAAAAAAAATCCTAAAATTTGTATCAACTGAACTATATTTTTCTGTAAAGCACCTAAACATCGAAGTTGAGCGATAATACAATGAGATTGCCTTGAGAATGCAATGATTTGTGATAAGACCGCCGGTTGACATATGTGTATATTTTATTGTATTTATAAAATATAGCACTATCTTTGTTAGCTTTTGATGAAATATAGCTATTGGTGATATGATGTTTCAGTATTCATGAAAATTTCAAAACTCTATTTGAATAGTAAAAATAATTAATATTTTTTAATTTCCAAATTCAATTTTTAATAAACAAAAAATAAATTAACCAAAAAAAAGACAGATCAATAATAACATTATAAACATGTTTGTGATGAGTAATGCATAATTTGAATGAAAAAAAATTACAAATTCAAACTCAAGAGAAAATAATAGAGGTTTGGAATAAAATATCTAAGACATAGGAAGATTAAAATATGTCCTCTAACTAAAATCTTCATCTTCAATAATTAGCAGAAAAATAAAGAATTCCCCAAAAATTAAATAGGAGAAGGAAAGACTCTTGTAAGAGAAATAATGAGTTATACAATGTAAAAATAAGAGAACTGTTGTAAAATTAAAACAAAATAAGACGAGAAATATAGAAGATGAAAGCAATAGAAATAGGGAGACAAGAGATAAGAGCTTTTCTTATTATTCCAAGTCTTCAAGTGTATACAATATGAACCGGTATGCCTCTATTTATAGTGTAACATAGAGACATACAAAAGATTAGTCATAAACATGAAATTAACATGAATATAACGGGGGAGGTTTTGGAAGTGAAAGGTTACAAGAATAATGGTTATAAAGGTGGAGGTTATGGAGGTTATCTTCATAATGGAGGAAAGTAATGGAGTAACTTCTTGATGTAGTGGACATCCACAATATATTATTTTATAACACTCCCCCTTGGATGTCCATAGATAATATGCCTCGTTAAAACCTTACTAGGAAAAACCCCGTGGGAAAAAATCCTAGTGAAGGAAAAAGAGTACACATATCTTTTTCTCCTTTGAATGTTTCCTCGTTAAAAACCTTACCAGGAAAATCCAATTGGGATAAAACCATGGTTAAGGAAAAGAGTGCAACGCGTATTTTTCTCCCCCTGGTAAAAACTTTACTTGATATCTCGGAAACAATGTACTCCAATCTTGTATCACAACTTCTCAAATATTGACGTTGACAATCTTTAGTGAATAAGTTAACAAGTCACTTGAATGGATCTTTGAACGTCTATCTCACCATTTTGTTGAAGATCATGTGTGAAAATGACTTTTGGTGAAATATACTTTGTCCGATCTCCTTTGATTGTATCCTCTCTTCAATTGAGCTATATATATTTTCGTATATGGTGGCTGAAATATCCTTTTCAAAATAAAATCACATATTTTCTGAATATGATAGATCATGATTCCAACCAAACACACTCCCGACATAATTCATAGATCAATATTATTTCTGCATAATTTGAAGAAGTGGTTACTAATGTGGTTCTTTGAATTTCCAAGATATTGTTGTGTCTCCATATGTAAATAATAGTCCATTTGCGATCAAGCTTTATGCAGATCAAATAAATATTATGCATCTACATAATCAAATCATTTCTAACTCGGGGATTGATCATTTCAATTTTATTGAACTCGTCTTTTCTTCTGAAAGAAAATAACACATCTTCTATGTGTTGAGTCACTTGCTTTGTTAGTTTCTTGTCATAACTTGAATGATAATATTACAATCCTTTCACATAACTTTCGTTATATATATCAAATAATCTTCTAGCATTTGCATAGCAACAATCTGTAATTGCACCAATTGCACTAATACATGACATTTTAAATTATTTTCATGAGATCAAAAAGATTCTTTCTCTGTGTTAAGCAGACTCAAAACCATTGGGTACTCAATGGAATTGCTTTAGGACCTTTTAAATCCTTTATGGATTTCCATATAACCTTCATCGTCTAGTTAGACATAATGCATATTCAAGTATTTCATCTATTGCCAGACTGAAACAAGTCTCATTGCATCCACCATCGGAGAATATGTCTCCATTTAATAATGTTAGGATTTTTGCGAAAATCCTTTATGCCCCGAGGCATAAACCGCACTTTATATCTTACGGTTATACTTTCGCACAATGATTCATTTGTACCACACTGACATTATATATATTTTGATCCATGAACTATAAGATCAAAAACATCACTTTTCTAAGTGAAACAAAATATACTTGAATAGTGCCAATATATGTCCACACTATATGATAGATTCGAATTTAAGATCCTCGTAACCATTTATAGCATTGAGTGCTACTTCATATCAAAGATACCGTCGACGAACTTTTTGATATCGATTCCAATACGACATAATTATCGAGATATTTTCATTTTTCATCATTTTCAGGTACCTGAACATTTGCCGATGTTTTATGAAGTGTTATGTCACAGTGCTCTTTCAAAGCACTTACCTCATTATCGTGACCATTTTGATAATTTACTTCTCTTCTTCCTCAAAAAGTTTTACGTTTGGAATCGATTGGTCTATCGTAGACTCTGTCCTTCAAGGACTATTTATTGGAGAATTTGCAGCTTAATTAAAATATTGGGTCAGCAAATACATCTGGCAAATTATTTGCAACATTTTGCAAATGAATTATCTCTTGAACTTCAAGTTCACTTTTTTTTTTAACGAGGATCTAGATAATTCACCCCACACATAATTTTCAATTGCTACACATATCTCCCCCTAATGTTAGAAAATCTAACATTTACCCCAACCTCATTTAGGGATCCATCTTTGTACGTGGTGGAATAATAAAATCATATGTGCACACATCAAAATTTTAGATGAAAATTATTTGGTTCCTGACCCTGAACAAATTGTGATGGGAGAACCTTATTGGCTTGATGCATACATGTTAAATAAACTCATCTCATACCAAATTTTATTTGAGAGATTTGTTCTCATAGTCATTGGTCTAGCTATAATTGGAGGCAAACAATTTTTGCTAAACCAACCAGTATTATCAACATAATTTTATAGTTTGGAATTGTGCTCTTAATTTAACAATTTGAGCAAACAACCTTACAAAAACCAATTTGTAAGTTGATACAAATGCACAAGTGACCATACCATAGATGCATCTATTAAATCATAATAGTAAGCGGTCCACATGGCAGGTGAACGTGCTCATATTCACCTTTTTATATGTTCCAAATAATTTCAGGGGATGCAATCCCAACCTTAGCTGGTACAATGATCATTTTTATCATGAGAACAAGCAACACAAGAGAATTCTTGAAGAATCTTTTATTTCTTCAAACACAGTCACATGAATTCTCAATTCTTTTGCATCACATTTGAATCGGAATGGCCAACCGATTATGCCAATTGATATTTATTCTAGTAAACTTCTAGTTTACTTTTGCATGTGATTCCATCATCATGCCCATATTTGTATACAACAAACAACAGGAAAAAATGAGTAATCTTATACGTAAATATTTATAACCCAATTTTAGTTGTAGTAATTTGAAGATAATAAATCTTCCCATAGTTTATAGTCTCAATATAATATTTTTTTCTTTTCAATTCTTCTTAAACTTAAAAAGTTTCTTTTGAGACTTACTACAACCCCAATATTATGAACAATTTCATTCCTCCGGATAGTAACAAATTAGCCCTTTCGGAACTCTCAATTAATTTTGTGTACTACCACAAATTTCACAACGCCATTCTTATGGTTACCATCTCCTTCAAGGAGTAAATTATTATTATTGTCATGGTTAAAATTATCACATGCAAGACTTATTTCTTGACAATCAATGACAAATTTGTGTTACCACACAACAATATTTATTTTGGTCCACAACCTTTATAGGAAAGAATTATTTATTTCTTTTGTCCTTCAATAGTTCATAATTTAACATACCACAATATTTGTGTAGTATATAAAGTATATGACTAAATGACCATTTATGTCAAAACATTTCTTTGTAATCTCTCAAATCTCCCGTAGATGTGAGATGTGATATTTATCCAACAATACATGAACATGTTCTTATCCATAAGAACACAAGTCACATTTTCTTTAAGAAATGGACCATAACCATTTGAACATGCTCCATAAGTTTTTATTAGAAACTCATTGTCATGCTTTGGCAATATCAAATTTATGTGACTCACCTCAACATCACTTTAAGAGGTCAAATGTACCAAATGTACTACCACTTTGTATTCCTTTATTTAGATGGAAGATTTACAAAACTTTTCAAATTTGGGTTGCACCAACAACAATGTGCCCCAATAACTTCTCATACCACTTTGATGGATAAAAATTACCTTCACATTTGAATGACCATTTTAAGAACCCATAATGTTCTTCCTTTTAATTACCACAATGATGACCATTAACATTTTTACACACCCATATTCATAAATTATCACGCCCCGAGCCTACACCCTAGGCGGGACCGGCACTTGAAGACCATTGCTGGCCCCAAGCGAACCCTTGGCCTGGCTTACTTAACTCAGCGGAAAACTTAACTCAACAAAATAACTTCATGCAATGAAAGGTCATAAAACCCCCTAACTGATGGTAACTGGCCAAAAAGGCAACTCGTGTCTCAAAATAGAATATTTATATATATACATAGATGAGAGACTCAATACTAACTGACTGACTGACTCTATATGAAGCCTCTATAACACTGAGATGGATGTTGGGACAGACCCCACAACATCCTACCTAATAAAGCAAAACTAGGAACACAAAATAACAGAGTCCTCCGGAAGGCAAGGAGGCTCACCACTGACTCTGGAGTGCTCAGCTGGATCAACGGCGTGCTGGATGCTAATTCTGGGTACCTGCGTCTTCATCATCATAAGATGCAGGCCAACTGACATCAGTACATTGAATGTACGAGTATGCGAGCTGGAAACCTAAACAACAACTTAAGCTTGAAAGGAGTACAAACACTACAACAAATTTGATTATTTGAGACGAAATATTTTGTCACTTTAAGTTCATATTTCGTCACAAAAGGAATTTTGTGACGAAAAAAAATTCGTCAAGCATTCGTCCCTAAAGCATGGGTCACTAAATGTATATTGAGACGAATTAGTGTTTTGTCACAGATTAGAGATGAATTGACTACGAAACTATTATTCGCCCCCAAATGAATAGTATTCATGACAAACTTGATTGTCATAGAATTATATTTTTTTTTGTAGGTAATAGCATTTTTTCGTCACTAAAGAAGTTAAATTGGTGACGTGAATGATGGCGTCACTAACTATTTA
Source organism: Solanum tuberosum (assembly GCF_000226075.1). Lineage (NCBI taxonomy): Eukaryota > Viridiplantae > Streptophyta > Magnoliopsida > Solanales > Solanaceae > Solanum > Solanum tuberosum. Next base: position 148,354 of record NW_006239222.1, read on the forward strand.
TTTGAATTAGTGATGATTTGTTTTGTCTCCAATCATCTATCTATTTTGTCATTGAACAAATATTATTTCATCACTAAAAACTACCTTTCACATATGCATTATCTTTTTGTCACTAATAACAAATATTTGATGACATTTTAATTTGTAGCTATAGTATTTACGATTTGATTTAGTTATTTAGGTTTCTGCTAATTTTAAAATTATCAAATCATATATAAATTATATATACGTAACTTCAATGGAAAGAGCATTTATACAAACTAAAACTAGCTAATAACATACTAAAAGAAGTAAGATAACATAAAAAAAATCTTTTCAAAACACCGTCATAAATTAATTAGGAAAGACCAAAATAACATTCATGAGATGATATCTCATTACATACGCCTTAAAGAAAAATCAACATCAACAAAATTTGGTCCAACTTGAAAAATGTAACTTAGATATACTAAACATTAAAAAGAAACGAAGTAATAAAATTGAGGTTGCTTCTCAAAATATCATTGCAAAAGCACTTCTTTAATAGTTAGTCCTGATTTCCATCTTACACAACCTGTGTAAACAAAAATTTAAGATTTTATTTCATATATAGGGTAATTTAAGCATCAAAGAAACATATATATACAATTAGATCACTCATACAACCTGTGTTGAATTTTAAATGTGTAATTGAGGGAATATGATCACTCATACACTTTCCGTGCAAATTAGATTCAAGAGTACATACATAATGTTTTTTCGAAGGGGAAAGCTAACAGAACACAATTGAAACACAATTATTCTAGAACAAGAAAGCTAACAGTACTCATGAATTGAACTAACAGTAAACAACAAATTACATGTTCAGGAAGAGGAAAGCTAATATGAAAACAGAGAAAACAAACACAATTGAAGAGGAAAGCTAATAGAACACAATTCAACAGATGATTCCACAATTATTCTTGAACAAGAAAGCTAACAATACATAAATTGAACTAACAGTAAACAACAAATTACATGTTCAGGAAGAGGAAAGCTAATATGAAAACAGAGCAAACAAACACAATTGAAATCTCTCATGCGTAGAACATAGGTTTGGTTCGACAATTCGTTTTTTGGTGATTTACGTCCAACCTCAATGAAAGCTTTGATCTTTTAAACTTTCACTTCAATAAAATATCAAAATTGTGGCAATTTACCATAACCAGAAACACCAACATCTGACAAAATTCAGTTAAGGTAAGGAAATAAATTAATATAGGTCAATATATAATAATATTGTAGAGAATCAGGCGAAGCAAATAAATTCAAAGAAAGAAGTAAAATCAGTTCAAATCAAGTAGCAACATAAATGGACAATTTGTGGTTCAAATAAATTAAGGCAAAAGTAACCACAAAGAATGATCAATTAAATTAAGCAAAGCAATCCATTGACATATCAAATCTTACTCAAATACACTCAAAAATCAGTAGCTCTATTTGTGATTGAATCAAAGTGGTGCTATTGCAAAATGCTAGAGCGAATGAACAAATTTAGGCTATCATAAATCACAACAGTTCATGCTTAAGATGAGATTCACAAATTACATGACTTTAACAATCTAAACATGCAATAAGACTTCTAATCGGAAAGCAAACGGCCATTTGAGAAATGAGATAACTATTAAAGAAACTAACCCACGAATCTGTTAAGATCCGTCTCGAAATCTCAAACTGTGTGTTGACCAGACTCTATTGGTGCTCGTATTTGCCGTCCTCACCATAAAATGTGAGGAACGACGCTAGGGGCTTGCTGGTCAGAGCAGCGCTCCGGTTGATGATGGTTGTTGGTCCAATTTGCCAGCGACTGTTGACTGCTCTTGCCGAATCAAAGGAGAGGAGAAGGGTCTCGCTGGTGGCTCGGGGCTGTTCTCGCCGGAGCAAAGGAGATGAGGAGCTCACTTGGTCCTCACTTGCTTCCATCTTCGCTGAAGAAGAGGGGCTCGGGGTTTCGAGGAGAGGCGGTGAGCAGGCGGCACGGGGTTTCTCAGGAGCCTGCTGGACGAAGATGGAGGAGGTGGCGATTTTCGCCGGAAAATGAAAACGACCCAAGGGTCTGCGGCGCTGTTCTCGTGACAAAGAGGAGAATGAATTAGAGTTGGGTCTTTTAGGGTAAAATATGAAGGTATGGATTAATGAATTTGGACCGTTGATTTGAATGGAATGAACGGGCACGATTAGATCTTGAGCTTGATCAAGGTAACAGATGGACGATAAGATAGCCAACAATTATATTAACCAAAAATTATATAAAATAAGCACACTTAAATATTGTAAATATTTGAATAAATGAGTAAAATAATTATTTTATGTTTAACAACCGATAAATATAATAAAAGTAATAATATTAATTTGATAAAACAATAATTTTAATAATTTTGTAAATTATGAATACTAAAATATCCAATTATTTGGACAAAAAAATAAATATTTTTTAACACGTTATATGAAATAGGTTTTAAAATACGTATTTAATCAAGTAGCAATTCGGAAAGGGTTAAAAGTTTGTCAATAAATAGAAGGGATTTTTGAATATGGGAAACGTGTACGTATAGGATGTAATTTTCTCCTTACACTATGAAATTCCTAATTATTATATTTTTAAAACAATTGATTTAAGACAAATATGTGATATGTATTTAGAATAAACCACTATCATTTTAAATAAATACAATTCTTATCTATAGGTAAGGCTTTATAGCAAATTTATCTCTCTTCTCGCCTCTCTCCTCTCTCCTCCCATTGCCCCCTCCTCTCCCTATCCCAACAATTGCAACCCAAAAAACACTCCACATGATATGATATTGTATTTTGTATGATGTATCAAGTATATTTGTATTAATTTCATATCAACTGTATTTGTATTATTTATCAACTGTATACGTATTATGTTCTAATTGTGTTATGCCAATTTATATTTTGACAATTGTCTTTGTCGATACTAATTGTGTTTGTTAATACAATTGATAAAATATAATTGTATTAATTGTATTTGTGATAAAACATGATACAACGAATACATTATGCATTCATCTTCTCTGTCAAATATATTATATATATCAATTGTATTCAATCAAAATATAAAATATTACTTCTTAATAAAAAAAATTAGAAATTATAGTAGAATAATATTTCCTAATCAAAAAAATCACAATTAGAAAAATAATGTGTTTAAAAATTAAAGAAATAATATATTTATTTGGGAAATGATATTTTTGACCCATTAAGTAACAATAAAAGCATTTTTGAACCAAACTATTGATGGTAGGGGCTAATTGGACTAAACTATCAACTGAAGACATTTTTGTTCTTAGTAGTCATACGTGCAAAAAATGCAGGGAGGAAACATATCTATACTAAATAAGTGTTGTTATTACAAGCATCTAACATAAGTTTTCACTTTTAAAAATATAGCAGTAGAATATTATCAAAATCTAAAAAAGAGGTAGAAAATAAAATGCACGGTCATTAATTTTTTTTCTTCAAACACGAAATCAATATTTTATCTTGACATTCATTCCATAAATTTTTCATAGGTTTTTTCCTTCCTCAATTTGGATTTTATTTTATTTTATAAAAGGAATGATAAGGTTATTCCTTAAAATATATCAATATATATTTTGCAACAAAGTTTTTCGTATAAAAATTCTAACTAATTTTAGGACAAAAAATGGTTTGTCACTAATGTATCAATCTATATTCCACGACAAAAAAAATTTGTGTCCAAAATTTAACTAATTTTAGGACAAAAATAATTTGTCACTAATGTTTCAATATACTTTTGCGACAAAAAAAAATTGTATCCAAAATTTAACTAAATTTAGGACAAAAATAATTTGTTAGTAATGTTTCAATATATTTTTTGTGACAAAAAAATTTCATGTAAAAAATTTAACTCATTTAGGACAAAAAAAAAATTGTCACTAATGTATCAAAATACTTTTGTGACAAAAAAAAATTTGTATCCAAAATTTAACTAATTTTAGGACAAAAATAGTTTGTCACTGATGTTCCAATATATTTTTTGTGACAAAAAAAATTCGTATATAAAATTTAAGTAAATTTAGGACAAAAATTAATTTGTCACTAATTGAGAACATCATTAGTGACAAAATAATTTGTCATTGAGAACTCTAAATTCGTAGCTAGTAGTACTCAATAAATGGCGCCAATTCATTTTTTGGTGGGAAACTTTAGTGGACAAAACTTTGCTACGAATTTTTAGTTTTCGTCACTAAAAGTATGTGCCTCCTGTATTTAAGCACGAAATGTATTTTTGGTCACTAAAAGTGGGAAATTAGTGACGAATTTAATGTCGTGGCTAATAATTTCGTAGCTATATATCACATTTGTTGTAGTGAAAGGAACACTTACCTTGGCTCTGTTCGACTCATGAATAATCGAACTCAATATAAAGCAATAAGACACATGTAATATATAAAGCTTGTAAAACAGTATAAACAACTTAGTTCGTTAAGGATAAAACAATAACAAACTCAACTTTACTTATATAAAAGTAATATAACTTTAGTGGGAGGTTCTTTAACCGACAACCACCATTAAGTGCCCTAGTGATGATATAACATTTTACCTCATGTTGTCCAAGGACCATCCTATACCTTGCCATGATATAGAACCTCACTTAACTTAGTGGATCCACTAGCTTAACTTACCTGATCATCTAAAAAGAATGACCCGTTAGATCCCATGTTGGCTACATGGTTCTTATGGAGAGTTGAGTTAATATGAACTCGCGTCCCCAATTCGGTACTCAATACTACTCCCAAAAATACTTAGCTCATAAGTGTTTTAAACATATGTTTCTTTAGTTTGAGATAATTGCTCAAAGCTTAGCCCAAAGGCTCTCTTGGAAAACATAGTTCCTTCTCACTCAAATGTAAAAAAAACATTTATAAACTTCTTTGGGAATACTTAGTTCCCTAATAACTTTTGAGAAATGAACTCAACTCTATACTTTTGGCTTAACTTGAAACTTGAGCCTTAAAACAAAGTTAAAACGTTCAATAAAGACTCTTGAAAAACTTTAAAGACTTGCTTTGACTTGCTTCTTAACTTCTAGACTTGCCTCTAACATCACTTGACTTTGATCCTAACTTTCCGCGAATTGGATTATGGATTCAAGGGTAATGATCTCATGTTTAAGGATGAGTTTGTGATGTTTAGATGTACCTTAGAGTGTTGAAATCAACTAGAAAACTTTCACGCCCCAAGTCTACACCCTGGATGTGGCCGACACTCGAAGACCATTGCTGGCCCAAAGTGAACCCTTGGCCTGGCTTACTTAACTCAGCGGAAACCTTAACTCAACAAAATAACTCCATGCAATGCAAGGTCATAAAACAACCTAACTGATAAAATCTGGCCAAAAAGGCAACTCGAGTCTCAAAATAGAATATTTA
>NW_006239222.1:154246-156732 GCF_000226075.1 Solanum tuberosum
CTGGAGTGCTCAACTGGATCAACGGCGTGCTGGATGCTGATCCTGGGTACCTGTGTCTGCATCGTAATAAGATGCAGGCCAACTGGCATCAGTACATGGAATGTACGAGTATGCGAGCTGGAACTATGCAACAAAGGCTAGCAGGAGATCTGGAAGAAACTGAATAGCTTACCTGGCTCAACTCAACTCAACCTGACTGACTTCTTTCAATATAAGGCAATTTAAAACAAGTGCGATATAAAGAAAGACTGTTTAAAACATGCTATAAACTCTGTGTGTATACAAAGATACAATAAGCCTGAAATGTATATAGAAATACAATGAACTGATGTATATAAAATACAATACTTTCTGTGTATGGAAATACAATAACTGCTGTGGGAGTTTCTCTAACCGACAACCATCACATAAGAGCTATAGTGATGATACAGCGATCGACCTCACGCTGCCAGAGCATCCTATTCCCGGCCAAAGGTATAGGACCTGAACTGCCTAATGGATCCACTAGTCTAATCTGAAAAGGATTCATCTAAAAAGTATGATCCTTTTCTACCCATGATGGCTAACATGGTTCTATGGGGCTGTGGGTTCTTTGAACGCTCCCCCAATTCGGTGCTCGATACTACTCCCAAAAATGTACTGGCTCTTATGTTTTTAAAACATATTTCTTCCTGCTGATATGAGATAATTACTCAAAAACTTGCCCGAAGGCTCTTTTGGAAATCTCAGTTTCCAACCTTGCTTAAATGTAGAAACATTTCTTTAGAAACTTCTTTGGGAATACATAGTTCCCTAATAACTTTGAGAAATGAACTCAACTTTAAACTCTTTACTTGACTTGCAACTTGAGCCTTAGAATGAAGTAAAAACGTTCAATAAGGACTCTCGAACAACTTTGAAAACTTGCTTGAACTAACTTCTTAACCTTGCTTGACTTGACTCTAACTTCTCTTTAACTCGATTCTAACTCGCCTTGAATTGAATTATGGATTCAAGGGATATAATCACCTGTTATGAATGAGTTCTAGACATTTAAACGCAACTTGAAGTGTTGGAACCAAATTGGAAAACATAGGTGCAATAAGAAATGCAGAAACATGGCATTGACGGAAGTGATCTACGGACCGTAGGTCCATTCACGGTCCGTAGGTCATGGCCGTAGATCAGCAGGCAAGGTATTGAGGACAATTCAGGAAAAATGACCAAGTGTGGAACCACGGTGTCCATCGACGGTCCGTAGACCGATCTACGTACCGTACTGTTGATCCGTAGAATGATACTGTGAGGGTTCTAGTACCTGAATTTTTGAAGATTCTAAGTATGGAGTTATGGAGGGGATCGACGGTCCGTAGATCGATCTACGGACCGTACCTCTAGTCCGTCGATCGCTTCTGAGAAACTGACTATTTTTGGGGTCCCCCTTTTGTTCAGCTCTAAACCCTCCCAAGACAAGGTTTCAGCCCATTCACTTGGAAGCACAAAAATCCCTCAACATACCATAGATTACAACTATCAACTTCAACAACTAACAACCTTAACAACAATTTCCAACAACTTCAACAACGAACCCAATCCTTCCTCAATAATTAAAAGGGCTAGGTGTGCGGGGGAAAGGATCACCCAACACTAAAAGCTCACATACCTTGGTCGGGATCACCCCCGACGAAAATCCACGATGATCTTGTCGGAAACTTGTTGATCTCCTCTCCTGTTCTCCTTCTCCTCTTCTTCACCCTCAAGCCCTAGTCTTCACTCTCTTAAAATGGAACAAAAAGACCCAAACATCAGCCTAATACAACAATATATCCTCAAAAGAAAAAGCTGGGGAAAAGACCAAAATGCCCTTAATGATTCCCGGACGGATTCCCTGCCAACTGCCCAACTTTCAACGGGTATAACTCGCTCATAAGAACTCAGAATTGAGCAAACTCAGCGGCGTTGGAAAGATCATTCCACAAGCTTCACAACCATAACTGGAACTACTCCTAACTCATCCTGAGCTGGGAGTTACGACTGCTCAAAGTTGGCCAAAAATCACTGGTTTCTACACTTAGCCAAATTTTCTAGATTTTCAAATCCTTTCCAAAAAATGAAAATTTTCAAATTCTAAGCCTCTTCTTAGCTATTTCAATTTGTCGGATGTTACAATAAAGAAATAAGACACATGTAATATATAAAGCTTGTAAAACTATTTAAAACATGATGTCAAAAATCATATTTATAATATCATAAAAATACCATGCTCCCTCTCAAAGTCTACTTGTGCAATGCATGAATGAAGTCCCATACCCTCATCCATACTAAGCAGAACCCCTCGAGGAACCTTGCAATTTCTACTGTGGGAGTTTCTCTAACCGACAACCACCACTAGGATCCTAAGTGGTGATACAACATTGTTACCATCACGCTGCTAGACTGTCCTATACTTTGCCGTCATATAGAACTACTTTAACTTTAACTTAGTGGATCCACTAGCTTAACTTACG
>NW_006239222.1:156908-165541 GCF_000226075.1 Solanum tuberosum
AAGGCTCACTTGGAATCGATGTTCCTTTTTCTTGAAAACTAGCCCAAAGGCTCTTTTGGAATCATAGTTCCTTTCTTACTCAAATGTGAAAACATTTCTAAACTTCTTTGGGAATACTTAGTTCCCTAATAACTTTTGAGAAATGAACTTGACTCTATACTCTTTACTTAACTTGAAACTCAATAATCTTTACTTAACTTGAAACTTGAGACGTTCGATGAAGACTCTTGAAAAACTTTAAAGACTTGCTTTGACTTGCTTCTTAACTTCTAAGCTTGACTCTGACTTCACTTGACTTTGATCCTAACTTTCCTCGAATTGAATTATGGATTCAAGGGTAATGATCTCATGTTTATGGATGAGTTCGTGATGTTTAGATGTAACTTAGAGTCTTGAAAACAACTATAAAACATAGGTACATTACCAAGGAACATGTATGAAAAATGGGGAAGGAATGGGAAGGATTGGCGTCCTTGGCGCTCTGAGAGGCGCAGGGCGCCAGCCTTCAGACTTCAGAGGGCCTGGTGGGGCGCTCTGCATGGTGCGCCGCCCCAAGGGTGGGGCTTCAGAGCCCCTTTTGGGGCGCGTTGGCTGGCGCGAAGCCCCAGCCTTTTCCCCCGAAAATCCGACTTTTCTTCTTTGTTTTTCCAACTCTAAACCTTCTTAACTTCAAAGGTTCCAGCCCCAAACACTTAGAATCATAAAACCCCTTAACATACAATAGATTCAACTCGAAATCACAACCGGAAACATGCACCAAACCAACAAGAAACTTCAACAACACAACCACAAACTTCAACAAAACACCACCAATCTTTTCTCGGAATTAAAACAAGTTTGGCATGTGGGGGAATGAACCAACCCAACACTATGATCTCACATACCTTATTAGGGATCACCCCCGACGAAATCCACGACGATCTCTACAAACCTTGCTTCTTCTTCTCCTTCTCCTCTTCTTTTCCTATTCTCTCTCAAAACCCTAACCCTCACTTTTGAAAGGGAATACTGATTTAAAATCAGTCTAGACCCTTAATATAACCAAAAGAAATGGTTAGGGAAAAGACCAAAATACCCTTACAAATTCGGATGAACTTAACTTCCCTGTGCCAACAGCCCAACTTCCAAAGGGCATAACTCACTCATACAAACTCGGAATTGAGCAAACTCAGCGGCGTTGGAAAGATCACTCCAAGAGCTTTCCAAACATAACTGGAAATACACATAACTCATCCTAAGCTAGGAGTTATGACTTCCTAAAGTTGACCAAAAACTCATTTTTTTTCCATACTTGGTTAAATTTCCAGATTTTGAATTCTTTCCAAAAATGACTATTTCCAATTCTAAGCTTCTTCATAGCTATTTCAAATTATCGGATGTTACAAAAACATAGGTATATTACCAAGGAACATGTATGAAAAAGTGGGGAAGGAATGATGAGGATTGGAGTCCTTGGCGCTCTGAGAGGCGCGGGGCGCCAGCCCTCAAGTTTCAGAAGGCCTGCTGGGCGCACTGCATGGTGCGCCGCCCCAAGGGTGGAACTTCAGAGCCCATTTTGGGGCGCACTGGCTGGTGCGACGCCCCAGCCTTTTCCCCAGAAAAATCCGACTTTTCTCCTTAGTTTCTCCAACTCTAAACCCTCTCAACAACAAAGGTTCTTTCCCTGAACACTCATAATCATTAAAATCCTCAATATACAATAGATTCAACTCGAAATTCCATCCGGAAACATGTACCAAATCAACAAGAAACTTCAACAACACAACCACAAGAATTCAACAACCACAACCAATCTTTTCTCGGAATTAAAACAAGTAATGGCGTGTGGGGGGAATGAACCAACCCAACACTATGATCTCACATACCTTATTAGGGATCACCCCCGACGAAAACCACGACGATCTTGACGAACTTTGTTTTTTCTTCTCTTTCTCCTCTTCTTTCTCTCTTCACTCACAACCCTAACTCTCACTTTTAAATGGGAAAAAAACTGAATTAAAATCAGTCTAGACCCTTAATATAACCAAAAGAAATGGTTAGGGAAAAGACCAAAATACCTTACAAATTCGGACTAAACTGCCCTATGCCAACAGCCCAACTTTCAAAGGGCATAACTCACTCATACGAACTCGAAATCGAGCAAACTCAGCGGTGTTGGAAAGATCATTCCAAGGGATTTTCCAAACATAACTGGAAATACACCTAAATCATCCTGAGCTAGGAGTTATGACCGTGTGAAGTTGACCAAAAACTCATTTTTTTCCCCATACTTAACTAAATTTCCAGATTTGAATTCTTTCCAAAAATAACTATTTCCAATAACAAGCTTCTTCATAGCTATTTCAAATTGCATGATGTTACAAATTCAACCATTTGTCATCTTTCAGACATACTATGCATTGCTACCACATTCACATAAGAGAATGGAGCAAATTTATTGGGCAGATTTCATGACTTTTAGTCAAATGTATATTATTTTATGTTAGTCATCATCATATCATCACTATAGTGCATTAGGACTTAAACCCAATGTCTTACCCATATAAAGACGTCTTTGATCATAAATCAATGGGACTTGAATCCAACTTTTTATTATCATGGTGCACCGAGACTTTAACTCGATGTCTTACCCACTTGGTGTGGTGAAACTTGAATTCACCGTCTTACCCTCAATCAATGTCATAATAGGCCAAGTATACTTGAACTTGCCTTTAAACCTTTGAAATGTTACCACTTTTGTGATTTTATACATAAGTAAATTAATTCTTAACAAGACATGAAATATAGTCATATCACTCCAATTTCAAGTTTCATGAAAAGACACAAAGACTAGCTAGCTCATCCACCTTTAGATCCAAAAATATCCAATTGTTAGATTAAAAAAAAAATGCATTAAATCTTAACTTACCCAATTATGCCATAAAAGTTGGTATGACCAATCTGCAACTCAATTAATCATTAAGGCTCAATTATTATAAAAAAAAATGTAGATACGATGAATTGAAATTATGGATGTGAACCACTTAGATTCTGGATCATCTATAGATAATATGTAAATAATTAAATACATATGTTATCACTTAAGTTACTAAAGTAATCTTACAGTACATATTTTGTTGATCAAGAAACATACCAGTATATCACAAAGAGAACATCCGACCATTTCGAAAACAGAATTGCTCCATTCGTGAATATCCCCTAATTAAATTGTGATACCAACATTATAAGAGAATCATGCTGATAACGTGTTGTAAAATTAAAATAAAATAAGACAAGAAATATAGAAGATGAAAGCAATAGAAATAGGGAGACAAGAGATAAGAGCTTTTCTTATTATTCCAAGTCTTCAAGTGTATACAATATGAACCCTTATGCCTCTATTTATAATGTAACATAGAGACATACAAAAGATTAGTCATAAACATGACATTAACATGAATATAATGGGGGAGGTTATGGAAGTGAAAGGTTACAAGAATAATGGTTATAAAGGTGGAGGTTATGGAGGTTATGGTTATCTTCATAATGGAGAAAAGTAATGGAGTAACTTCTTGATGTAGTAGACATCCACAATATATTATTTTATAACAAGAACAAAATATATTGCATAAAAACAATTATAGCTAGAACAAAAAAAATAATCATAAGAAAAATACCATGTGTGATTCTCAAAGGTTTTTACTGTTACCTGTAAATTATATACTTTCATCATATTTAGTGTTGAAATTTCACCTTTCCAAAAATGAAAAACAAGCTAAGGAAAAATAAAGTAAAAAAGGGAAAGGAACAAATAAAGATTAATGAAATAGAGGAATAGGAAAAAAATACCAGTGAATATTCTGACTGAAACTAACGTTGTAAAAATCCTTGGATCAATCTATATACCTTGAATACCAAGAACACTTCAAATTGCATCACAAATTAATATAAAAAGAGGCATAATTCTGCAATAAAAAGGAAAACAAAAACAGTGTTAGAAGAAAACAACAAAGAAATAGTGTTAAAAGTTTGAAACCTTCCAGTTTAAAAAAGGAAAACAAATTAATCTTTGATATCTTGTTTTGCTCTCCTGCGGATACCAAGTAAAATTCCAAAACATCTGGTAAAGAAAAAATATTTTTATATACAAACAAATTAAAGACATTTTAAACATATAAAGAAATATGAGGATCAACCTACTATCGAATGTTTGACTTAAATAATGCATTATTTAAAGCAGTTAATGAAAATAATACAATTTTCTTGAAATTTACATAAATAGAATAAACGTATTTGATGGTAACGTTTTATAATATTTTATTATTAAAAAATTCTAACAGATATGAAGTGACACAGACGGAGTAAACGGAGTAAAACTGTAACTATGAGTAACGTTTTATAGGTATTTTGTTACTCTGAGTCACGATATTCAATTTACTGCTATTCCCTATTTATTACTCTCTGAGAAAAGTGCAGCTATATTAAAGTAAATAAACGGAGTCATTTTGTTTTCATGACTTACACTTTCAGCAGAGCAGAGACGTTTAACAACTTCAAAAAGATTTATTACTTTCAATTGGCTTTTCATTTCCGCTTACCTTCATGGTGATTGAAATGTAAGTTTCAGACTCTTGTCTTTCCAATTATCCTATTTATTGTAATTTAAATGTGAATTTATTTTTCAGGTAATTAAAATATTATACCTTTTTTATATAATGTTCAAGTGAGCTAAGGGGCTTCCCATTTTTAATATAAACTATGATATGATAATAAAATAATAACAATCTTGTTGACTTATATTACTAAAATCTAAACAAAATGAAGCTTAATTACTTCATTCTCATAATATTTTTACATGATTTTAATTTGAGGAATAGTTTTTAGAAGTAACAATTAAGTGTCAAAGGAATTCATAAAGAAACAACTAAAATGTCACTATGTTAGATAGATGATAAAGTAACACAATCAAAATCTTTCATTCAAAGTAATAATCTTTTAACAATCTTTATTTAAATTACTTGTATTTAAACAAAAGCATATTGCATAAACTATTAGAGTATTATCAAACTCATCAAGTATTAATAGAAGTTTTGTCAATTAAGTAGCACTTAAAAGTATAATAACACAAAAACAAAGAAACAAGATTCCATAACCATGCAAAATGATACAAAATTACATAAAAATATTGGTTGCATACCAAATTTATTTTGAACAACCATACCTTAACTCCAAAATGGACAAGAAAAACTTAAAATCATAAGATAACATAAAAAAATAAATCTAAAGGAATATATAGGCCATATCTTATACTTCTAAGCTTAACACTTGAACTATATTGTAAGAAAGCTTCTCTTTTGGATTTCAGAATGAAGCTATTTGCTATTCTCCTCAGTTAGCTTGTTGACGACATGTATCTATATCATTATCTAGGAAGAAGAAAAGAGAACAATAGATGATAGAAAAGAAAAGAATATGATGATCTAGGAAGCAATTTACTGGTATTTATAACGATATTTGGTTGTCTTTTTACCTACCAGAATTTATTAATGGGCACATTGAATCATGATACATAAATTTTATTTTGGTTTCAAATTTCAAAGAGTCACCGAATAGGAAGAGTTTCATACTTTATTTTGTCTTCTACTCTAATTGAATTTAACCTAATCAATTATAATTATATTTTCATAACTATAAAATTGAAGTGTAGTTGTTGGACTTCATATTCCACCATTATGTAATTAAAATATTAGTATTTAATAAATAAATTAATTTTATTTTGATTTAGTGGAGGGGTAAAATGGTAATCCAACTTTGAAGGTTGGAGCTTACCACTTATAATAATATATGATGATATATGATATGATGATATGATACTAGTCTTTGGACATGTGTTTTGCGAGTGTTGAATTTTAAAAGGTGTAAATGGAAAATGAAGGGTCGTGACTTTTATGAAGAGTTGTGACTTTAATGGAAAGTTGTGATTTTTATGAAGAGTTGTAAATTTATGAAAAGTTGTGACTTTTAGGAAAGGTTATAACTTTTCAAAGGGCTGTGACCTTTCCGATAAGACACAATAAGCATTTGTTCACACTACCCTTTATTGTCTATAAATAGAGGGATTTTCTCTTATTAAGATAACTAATTTTCTAGACTTCTATTACTACTAAGTGCCTGTTTGGATTGACTTATTTTAGGTGCTTTTAAGCAGTTTTTGAAGTGTTTGGGTAAAGTTAAAAAGTAGCTTATAAGCACTTATTTTAAAGCCAAAATAACAAAAATAAACCAAAAGCCATAAGTTAGAAATCCTAACTTATGGCTTTTGGCTTATAAGTAATAAGTCAAAAGTCAATCCAAACATGCCCTAAATCTAGTATTCTTAGTGTACTTAACTGCCGTTGAGTGGTTCGCTGACACCGTGGTTATAGGTACCGATACACCGGTGAGTAAGATCGTTCAATCCTGGGAGGATGTATTCCATTAACCTCGGGTACTTGAGGGGAATAATTTCCTTAAGGGGACACTACATGTGCATTTAGTGGGCTCGATTTTCTTCTTTGATAAAAATTGTAACATCCGGCAATTTGAAATAGCTATGAAGAAGCTTAGAATTGGAAATAAGTCATTTTTTGGAAAGAATTCAAAATCTGGAAATTTAGCTAAGTATGGAAAAAAATGAGTTTTGGTCAACTTCAGACAGCCATAACTCCTAGCTCAGGATGATTTAGGTGTATTTACAGTTATGTTTGGAAAGCTCTTGGAGTGATCTTTCCAACACCGCCGAGTTTGCTCGATTCCGAGTTCGTATGAGTGAAGTTATGCCCTTTGGACGTTGGGCTGTTTGGCACAGGGAAGTTCATCCGAATTTGTAAGGGTATTTTGTTCCTTCCCTAACCTTTTCTTTTGGTTATATTAAGGGTCTAGGCTTGATTTTAAATCAGTTTTCCCTTTTAAAAGTGAGAGTTAGGGTTCTTGAGAGAAAATGAGAGAAGAGGAGGAAGGAGAAGAAGAAGCAAAGTCCGTAAAGATCGTCGTGGTTTTCGTCGGGGGTTATCCCTAATAAGGTATGTGAGATCATAGTGTTGGGTTGGTTCATTCCCCCACACGCCAACTTGTTTTAATTCCGAGAAAAGATTGGTTGTGTTTGTTAAAGTTTGTGGTTGTGTTTGTTGAAGTTTGTGGTTGTGTTGTGGAAGTTTCTTGTTGGTTTGGTGCATGTTTCCGGATGGAATTCTGAGTTGAATCTATTGTATATTGAGGGTTTTAATGATTCCAAGTGTTTGGGGAAATAACCTTTGTTGTTGAGAGGGTTTAGAGTTGGAGAAACTAAGGAAGAAAGTTGAATTTTCGAGGAAAAAGGCTGGGGTGTCGCGCCAGCCAGTGCGCCCGAACAGGGATTCTGAAGTTTCCCCCTTAGGGTGGCACGCCTTGCAGAGCGCCCAGCAGGCCCCTCTGAAGTCTGAAGGTTGGCGCCCCCGCGCCTCTCAGAGCGCCAAGGACGCCAATCCTTCCCATTCACTCCCCACTTTTTCATACATGTTCCTTGGTAATGTACCTATGTTTTATAGTTGTTTTCAACACTCTAAGGTACATCTAAACATCAAGAGCTCATCCATACACATAAGATCATTAGCCTTGAATCCATAATACAATTCGAGGAAAGTTAGGATCAAAGTCAAGTGAAGTTAGAGTCAAGCTTAGAAGTTAAGAAGTAAGTCAAAGCAAGTCTTTAAAGTTTTTCAAGAGTCTTTATTGAACGTTTTAACTTCATTTTTAGGCTCAAGTTTCAAGTTAAGTAAAGAGTATAGAGTTTCAAGTTAAGTAAAGAGTATAGAGTCAAGTTCATTTCTCAAAAGTTATTAGGGAACTAAGTATTTCCAAAGAAGTTTATAAATGTTTTTACATTTAAGATGAGAAGAAACTGAGATTTCCAAAAGAGTTTTGAGCAGTTTGAGTACTATCTCTTTTTAAGAAAAAAGATGAGTTTTGCGAAAGAGTTTCTAAAACATGATTAGTATGACAACTGAGCATGTCATCAATGTTTAAACAGTATGGTCTTTAGATATACCATCAATGCTTATGAATTATGACTTCTCGAGTCATCAATGATCATATTAAAAATATGGTTTTGATATGTTCTTTTTAGAAAGAGTTTTCAAGAGCAATTACCTCTTTTAAGAGGGTAGTTTGAGCATTTAATTCAAACTAGAGAAAGAAGTTTGTTTTTAAAACATATGAGCTAAAGTATATTTTGGGAGTAGTCTTAAGCACCGAAATGGGGACGCGAGTTCATATTAACTCAACCCTCCATAAGAACCATGTAGCCAACATGGGATTTAACGGGTCATACTTTTTAGATGATCACGTAAGTTAAGCTAGTGGATCCACTAAGTTAAAGTTAAAGTAGTTCTATATGACGGCAAAGAATAGGACAGTCTAGCAACGTGATGGTAACAACGTTGTATCACCACTTAGGCTCCTAGTGGTGGTTGTCGGTTAGAGAAACTCCCACAGTAGAAATTGCATGGTTACTCGAGGGGTTCTGCTTAGTATGGATGGGGGTATGGGACTTCATTCATGCATTGCACAAGTAGACTTTGAGAGGAAGCATGGTATTTTCATGATATTATAAATATGATTTTTACGTCATGTTTTAA
>NW_006239222.1:168758-188326 GCF_000226075.1 Solanum tuberosum
AATAGATGCTTCATAGACAGTCAGTCAGTTAGTATTGAGTCTCTCATCTATGTATATATATAAATATTCTATTTTGAGACTCGAGTTGCCTTTTTGACCAGATTTTATCAGCTAGGTTGTTTTATGACCTTTCATTGTATGGAGTTATTCTATTGAGTTAAGGTTTCCGCTGAGTTAAGTAAGACAGGCCAAGGGTTCGCTTGGGGGCCAGCAATGGTCTTCGAGTGCCGGCCACGTCCAGGGTGTAGGCTCGGGGCATGACAAAAATATTTTGTATATTGTTTCTAATATGTTTCTAAATCTATTTTCTCTAGTGATTTTAATTTTCTAGTTTTGAAAATACTCTTTAAACTTTGTTATTTTTTTTATCAAGTTTTCAAAGTTTTTGTTCCAAGTATCTTAGGAATACATGATGAACAACAATCTTAAGGAAATTATTATACTGTTGATATTTCTTGTATTCTACTGATTGATGAAAATAGATCATGGAAGTAGAAGATTAATGCACTACTTCTCTAGAATTCGATGCCTTGTTTAGCACGGTCGAAATGAAAATGTACCAGAAGAATTGGTGGTATTTCGGTTAAAGATTACACCGGGTAACCTTCTTATTATTTACTCTCTCCGTCCCTATTTAGTTGTCCATATTTTCTCTTTTAGTTGTCCTTATTTAGTTGTCCATTTTGACAAATCAAGAAAGGACAACAATTTTTTCCTATTATACCCTTATTTAAACTTCTTGAAAAATTTCTAGTAAGTTGTAATTCATCCTTTTTGGAACCAGACAATACATTTATTATGCTTGGGGAGTTACACAATCCTTTAAGTTACCCATAAAGCATTTTGTTAGTTTATGAGTAAAAATTTTGAACAATTTTCTTACTAAAAAAATGGACAGAAATAAAGTTGAAGTTTCAACTAATACTCCTATCAAAGTAGAAGGCTCACTTATATTGATTGAAGATCCACTTCAACAGAAATATTTAAATTTATTACATTCATTGAACTTGATTTATTTTGTCTTGTATCCATTGGTTGTTTTGATTTCTCATTTCATTGAAGCATTTTTTTATAACAAATATTTGTGGAAATTTTCAAAAAATTGTAAAAGTGTATGTTGTTTCCCCTCCAATTTATTTCACTTGAATTCAAAGAAGTGACTGTAATTTTGAAGTGAAAAGTTGTCATAAATAAAGTAAATAAACTTATGAACTTTCCAGCATTGATTAGTTATCTTGAGTGAATTTATTTTGGAATTGTAAATTGTACTATAAGGGTAAAATTGTAAATTTATTATGCTAATCATTGTTGCCTTAATCTGTGTGCCATTTTTTAAGTGGACAACTAAATAGGGACGGAGGGAGTATCTATGGAGAAAAATAGTTTCTAAAAGTTAGATATGATGACAAAACTTATATTTTGTATATATTTATCGTTTGCAATTTCAACAAGATTATTGGAATTTCTTATACATGAACATTATTATTCTTTTACAAAACAAAAGGAGAATATTACTCAATTTATTAAAGCATTATGTTGACAAGCATGTCCTGCTATATCTGTAACTTTTTAACAAACCTTGTACAATTATCAGGCAAATAATATCAGATAAAGAATAAAAAAAATTACACTTAAGGAAGTTTAAAATATTAAAAGGAAAATGATATCAAAATATAAGTGAAAGAAGAAGAATGCCAAATTTGATTTCATATTTACTAATCCAAAAGCCTACATTCTACAATATCAAAATATTTTTTATTATTCCTCATTTGCAGCTTCTAACTCTCTATTCTTCAATCTCATGTTGAATTGTGCAATTTCCTTCATCCGATCTTGTGTGATTAGCATTTGTCTTTATAGGCATAATACATAAATATGACCTTTAATAAGTTGGTTCTTAAATAGAATTAAAGGATGACCTTTTAAATTCAAATTTTAATTCTAAAACTGATTCCTACATAATGGTGGAGAATGACTTTCATATTCAGCTATTAATTCTAAATAGTAATGAACAATTACTATTCAAATGCAATTTTAGTTTTGAATCTAACATTTATTGAATCATTCTTGTCTACATTAGACTACTTTTTTCAACTTTTTAGCTTCACCACGTTATGGACATAATGATTAATTAGTGATCTGAAGCATTAATGTTGTTTTAAGTGGATTTTTCAAATATTAGTTACTATTTAATATTTTGATAATTAGATAATTAATTAAATTTTGATTTAGTTTAGGAGCAAAACAGTAATCCAACTTTACATTATCGATCTTCCTGCTTTTAGTAATTTAGATTAGATTAGATAGAGAGATTAGATTGACTATAAATTTTTTATTAATACCACCTAAATTATGATAGAGAAAATGACATATATTATTTTAAAAATTACATAAAAGTATTATTAATCATAATAATTAACAATTAAAAAATATCTAAAAATCATATCAAAATTTAATTGACTCTCTAAATTCTATTTGTATTACATAATTTGAGACAAAAAAAAAAATAACACATATTAGGTCATGCTAGCATAGGCTCCTGTGTGTAGTTATAAGATAAACATATAAATACATGCAAGGATGTAACTGCACTTGGTACATAGATAAAAAAGTTCTCAAATAAATGCAGGAAAAATTATTAATACATCAGATAGATATTTTCTCCTTAATTAATGACTTTCAATTAAAATCATAATTTTCTCCTTAATTACTCCTTCTGTCCCTATTTATTTGTCCATTTTTTAATTGACACACTTATTAAGAAAATAATGATTTTGACATAGTGAGTTTACCATTTTACCCCTATTAATTATGAAATGTATGAATTAAAAATTTAAGATTTTCAAAAAGTTCAACCTTTTTCAAAGTAATTAATTGAGGGTATAATAGGTAAAAAAATGTTCTTTCTTGATTTGTCAAAATGGACAGGAAAAATTGGACAATTAATTAGGGACAGGGAGAGTAATAACTTTAAATTACAACCACAATTTTCTCCTTAATTAATGACTTTCAGCAATATCCCTTAATAAGACACATTGATTGAAATGTATCTGCCTAATATGTATCACGAATACATGTATCTAGGCACAACAAATACATGTATCCGAGAGCAAAATAATAATAAGTAAAGAAAAGAAAGATAATTCGGTACTAAACTAGTAGAATTTGTGTAAGTTATTCATAAAAGGGAAACCTGCACAAATTGGACCCACAACCCAAACTATTTACCTGATCGTCCCTCTTGTTCTATTCATTGAACCACTGTTGATACCATCGGAGTATATTCATACTTTGATGGTATCTATATACTCTGATAATAGCAAGCAGTAATTGAGCAGTCCTTTCACTGAATCAATGCCTCTTCCTCCTTGATGCCACTAATATATATATATATATAAATGAACAGTGTTTTCAGTGAAGCACTACTTCTTCCTCTTCCCTTTTTGAGCTACAAGTGTTATTTTCCTTCGTAAAAGTACAAATGAGTGAATGACTCATTTCCTTTCCAAAAAGGAAAAACTACCTATCTAGACATACTTCCATATCATAAATACATATTTTATCACTAATTTAAAAATATTACATATAATACCACTTTTTAATAATTATATCATATATTTTTTAAAATTAAATCAGATACACAACCCCATTAAATATGGTAATTAATAACTATAATTAATGGGACTTTTACAATTCAAATCAATTTATCTCTCTTCAACACAACCGTTTCCCCATGTCTCCGTATCTCAACCCACTTCTTCACGTTATTCTCCTTCATCTTTCATTACCCTCTTCTTCTCAACCAACTCAATACATCTTTTCGTGTAAAAATTTCATAACTAACTCTACATAAACAACATTATATGTCACGACCCAGGGGTACACCCTAGATGTAACATAGCGTACTTGACAC
Organism: Solanum tuberosum; assembly: GCF_000226075.1. Classification (NCBI taxonomy): domain Eukaryota; kingdom Viridiplantae; phylum Streptophyta; class Magnoliopsida; order Solanales; family Solanaceae; genus Solanum; species Solanum tuberosum. The sequence continues at coordinate 172,672 of NW_006239222.1, forward strand.
CGAAGAGATCTCATACAAGCCACCTAGCATATCATAACATAAGATAATAGAAAGTGCGAAATTTTTAAACATTTTCCATACAATCAAAGTCTTTTATAAAACGAAGCGGAAGTCTTACTACACTTTGTCTTAAACAATCTATTACAACTTTGGATAACTCTTGGGACATAGCCCATACAATAGTCTCAAAACATAAAGAAAGACATAAAAGGAAATGGTGGCTTTATCCTTGATGCTATGAGGACTCGCCAATCTTAAACTCCTTGCTCCTCTAGAAACCTACCCTCAAGAATGAAACTCAAAATCGTCTAATCCTACATTTGATGAGAATGTAGGCAAGAGTATGTGTTAGTACAAAAGTACTAAATATGATAGCTAACATAACATCATAACAACATAACATAAGGGTTAGTCAACAAAAGACATAATCCATAAGCATAAAAGATAATACCATAATCATAAGATCTGGCAAGCCTCAGACGAAGCAGCAATGCCAGATCCACTAGGAGCTGCTGTGGACGTCTCAGTCGGCAATGTCTGGATCGTCGGCTACACAACCGCCTCTATAAGATCTGGCAAGTCTCTAAATATGCTCTCATCTCTACTCTTCTGTGTCTCTTCAGCCTGTGCTGCTATCAACTCCTCGTCGGTCTCTACATTCGACTTTGCATGTGTTGCACCACCCCCTTGCACATCTCTGGTGGTCTTAGGAACATCCTTATCATTTGCCTTCTCTATGAGTGAAGTGAAGTCAGTAGACTTAAGAAAGTCTACGTCCTTCCTTAAACTTGCAATCTAGGCTTTTAAAGCCATCACCTTAGAGGTTTCCCTCTGTCTGCTCTCACAAGCCATAACTCTCACTGTCAAGGCATCAACAGAAGTCTGAAGGGGGGTAAGTGCTGCTAGTATGGCCCTGTCGATCATCTCTGGAATAGACATTTCCAGTCGGGTAGCTCGCATATCAGCTGAATAGGCCAACTGCCTCATCTTCAGGATCATGGCCTGAGTGATCCTGGCAGGCTGGGAAGATGAGGAAACACCTCGAACCTGTGAGAAAGAGGAAAAATGAGAGGGTGTACCTGAGGGCGCAGAGACTGGAGTAGGCGAATGTGCCTCTGCTGGTAATGAGTCAGCATTGACCTCTGGAGAAGTATCTGATGGAGCTGTTCTTCTTCTGTCAACCTCCTCTCGTGTGAATTCGGCCTCTATACGCCGAATATCGGTGGAGAAAGGCGGGATGACCTCTATATCGCTAACAGGATCCCAGGGTACTCCGGCATGCCGGCATAACTCAGTGATCAGAACAGGAAATGGCAGAGACATCAGTGTCTGTTTGGCTCTCACAGCCATTTCTTGTGAAACCAGCACTCCCAAGTCGATCCGCCTCCTGGCCATGATAGAACCAAGGCAAGTCGCCTTAGGATGATGCAGAATGGACTCGTTCTGGGATGGCATGATAGTGTTGCTAATGAAGTCAAACCAGAACCGGGAGGTGATGTTCATATCCTTCTTCTCAATAGAAGCTCCACATCCATCCACTTCGGGGTAATGTTAGAAATTATCGAAGCTAACCAACCCTCAAGTCATCCAGGGACGGAACAATAGGCAAACCCTGGTAGGGCAGTACCGAGTGTAGCGGTCGACCCAATACAACATTAATATGCTCGTTGTGACACTCCACCTCCTTGCCTCTAACCGTAACCGACTTCACCGGTCGGAACTCGCTAGCCTTTTTCTTATTTTTCGGGACCAACTCCCCTTAGGCTAAGTAGAATTTCCGGACCCAGGAAGGAATGTAAGGGCCACGTGGCCTAATTAACTGCTCGAACTCATGATACCTGAGCATGTCAAGCACCTCAGCATGCTTCCCTTCCAAACCCTCCACATATAGTAACTTTTCTTCTAGAATGGTTCGTAAACCATCACCTTTCAATCTATTCAGCAATCTGGGTGGAGGTGGAGCTACGGGGAGTACAGGGCCACTGTAGGTGGTGCCGGGGCTGGCACTGATTCAGTGGTCAGAGGAGTTGCATCTGATGAAACTTTGGTGGGTGTTAATTGAGGTCTATCTCTGAGCCTATTATGTTGGTGAATCAAAGGTTGTTCATCTTCTGGCTCAGAAAAATCTGGCTCAATAGCTGACCCTTTTCTAGCGATATGTTTCTTTCGTTTGCCTTTATCTCCCGGTGGGAGATCTTGCTTTCTTTTCTGTGAAGGACGTGATCCTTCTTCATTTATCGTAATTCCCTTTGCCTTTTTCTGAGGTGGCCCGTTTAAGTTTGTGTGTACCATATCTGTAAAAGATCAAGAGATCAGGCAAAACTCAACACAAACACAGAGAATCTTATTGCAGAAAGACTCGCCGATCTAGTCAGCGAATCACCGCACCTCTTTGGCGAACTAGCTCGCGCTCACCAAAGGGTTTAGCTTGCAAATTTTTGGCAACTCGGCGATGGAATAACCTGGTCGGCGAATCGCTAAATACTTTAGGCGAGCAAGTGATTATCCACCGAAAGTAACAGTGCAACACAAACTCAGGAGTGCAACCAAAGAGCGATAAGAATACTTTCGGCGAGTCGCCGTGTGCTTTCGGAGCCCTATGACTCCTCGCCGAGAGTTACAGTATTAAATATCAATCAAAGAGCCAAATTATCGGCGAGATGGGGACATTAGGCGAATCGCCAAGTCGTTCGGCGAGCTCAACCTAGCTCGCAAATTGACCCAACGTGCCTATTTTCAACCCATCTTCCCGAATCCAATTCTGCAACCCCCGAAAATAAAATCAAAGCATGTACTCATGGAATTCTAATGAGACCCATGCCACCCATCACCACAAGATACTCAAATTTCTCCTGGTTTTGCCAAATTTGGCCATATGACGATATTTGCTCTTAAGAGTGATGTTACCCACTCCATCCTTGAGCAAATTTTTGACATCTAAGCACAAATGTGGGCTACTCAAACTTCACCCAATCAATCTAAACAATATGCAAGCATAGCCCAATCAAATTTCAATCATTTCAAGGCATTCAATACGAGCATATTGACAACCAAACCATACGGGCAAGGTTTTCAAATTAAAATAGGCAATTAAGCATTCTAATCCTACCAGAGAGGCCCAACACACATCACTAAAAGACAATTATGGAAAATGAGTACAAAACTTTCAAATGTAAATGTGGGAAAAGGAAACCAACCTTCAATGCTGACTAAATTCAATTTGAAAAGCTAGGTGGCCAAGTATTCCAATTCCGAGCACCAGTCCCAAACTAAAATGCTAGAAAAATGCTAAATTGAAGAAGCTACTACCTTAGTGTGAGTTTAGGGGATTCAAGCGCAAGGGAAAGTGAAGAATTTCAAATTTGAAGTCTCTTGGCCATTATAAACCATCCAGTTTACGCCTATTCGGCGACGTTAGTAGCATTCGCCGATTCACTCGACAATTCGCCGAGTGATCACTTGCCTCACCGATTGCTAAAGTTCTTTCAATTTTTTGGGGGGTCAAAATGATGATTTGCATCGATGTCGGCGACACGCCAAACTGTTTTGTATGTTCACCGAGTTTTACAGGCTCTGGTTTAACTTTGAATTGAGCCAAACGGTGGGTCAAGTTGTTCTTGCCGACCTCTTAGGCTATCCGCCGATTGAGCATTTTCTCACCAATCTGTATTTTTCACCACTTTCCTCATTCAAACCTGGACCACTAACACACCATTATTTATGAAAGTAAAATAAAACATTAAAAACCTTAGGTTGTCAACCAAGAAGCGCCTTATTTAACGTCGTGGCACGACGTGAGTCCTTACTCACTCCCCATAGTTTGGGTTAGCCACAGTGTTACTAGGTAACCCCAATGGTTCGTTTGAGTAAATAGGAGGCACCGCATAATTCAAGAGTGTCCTGATCAGTTGGATCCATCTAGAGTGAGAGCCAACCATTTGATTCAACACTTCAATACTCTCTTTCATCTTTTCCAACATTCGATCTTGTTTGGTGATCTTTTAGAGAATGATTTGGAGTGTGTCCTCGACGCGATTGTTCTCCCGGTCTCTAGACTGCTTCCTCTCGTGAGGAGATATGTACCTCCCTTGATTCCTGCACTGGTTTTCCACCTCTGTTATTTTGGTGGATAACTCGTTCAACTGATTTACCAGTGCAGTAAACTCAAAATCTCTCTCGATTTCTTGGCTCATCTCAACCGAGTTGTCACCATTTCCCCCAGCCATGCTTAGGGCACCTACCTACATCAACAACTTCAAAGGAAAACAAAACTAAAAATTAAGTTAGTAAACTACAACTAAGAAGAACAAAAATTCTACTAATCTAAAAATTCTCAAATAACATCACTCCCCGGCAGCGGTTCCATTTTGATGTTTGCGTAATCAAGACACAACTTCCGATGGAAGTGTCTACGATTGTATAATAGTTTAGTAACCCAACCAAGGGTTGGGATCGTCCCAAGAGAGTGTTTTTGAGAATTTATAGAAAAATAAAATTTAGTTCTACCTAGTCGTAACTAAAGACATTAACGAGTAAAAATATTATAAATTAAAGAAGGGAGACACAAATGTGTCAATTAACAATGGGGGTTTTGTGACAAGTAAGCTAAAATTAGTGAAATCAACAAGGAAATCTAAGCAACGAGAGGGGGATTCTTGGGATATGACCGAAGTACTGGTTAATCTAAATTATTGGGTACATACTTTCGATAGAAAATTTATAGAGTAATAGTGACTAGGCTAAGCTTTATGTGGAAATAAGTTATCTCCCGTGCAACTTACCTCGTTTTAAATGGGTTCCTCTCGGACACCCACTTGTCGCATGAAGACCAGCCTACGCCTTACCCCACTCACTCTCTCGAGCTGTGTGTTAGGATATGGGACTAGGGCTCACTCTCTCGAGCTGAACCTCATGTCGGCCTACTCTTTAGGCCATCAATCTAGTAGTCTTAGTTTACGACCTCTTTCTCGAGCAAGCTGAAAACACATAAATAAACTTGTATTTGCAACTACAAATTCATTAGATTCATACATAACTACTAGACGAAATCACCATTAAACTACATCCAATCTATCAGCAAGCAAGACCCAACAACAATTTTAACCCATATTCGCTAAATCACACCCCAAGAATTGGAGTTTTAAGCCACACATCAAGAGATAGAAATTTATACCTAAATGAGCTTGCATTCAAATGGGTATGAAGATTTAAGTCTTGGTACAGGCCAAGAATGAAGAATCCAAGAGACCCAACTCCAAATCTAGAAGATGAATCCCTCTTCTTCTTCAAGTCTCCAAAACCCTCTCAAACTTAGAGAAAAAATATCAAAAAGTACTATTATATCGGTAATTTATAATAATGGTTCGACTCTCTTAAAATTAATAAAGAGTTTAGTATTTATAGACATCAGAAAATAGTGCTGGCGGATCGCTCAACGAGGTTAGTCGCAAACGCCGAATGACTCGGCAATTCGCCCTTCTTATAGTTCATCGTCGTTTGTGCTTTGCTTTCCACATCTATGCGATCTGGATCATTGGGCGGTGTACTTCTTCTTCGCGGAACTGATCGGCGAAATGTCGGCTTCTCCTTTCATCGCCTTTTTTATCCTTCTCCTTCAGGGGTTCGCGTACTGGAACAAAGGGCGGAGTGCGTCCCTTTGGCAAATCACCAAGCATGCTTGGCGATGCTCAGGCTTCAGCTTCTTCGTTCTTTTCAACCTTTTTGTTCCTTTTTGCGCCTAAGTGTCCATGCTTCCACTAAAAGTTCAAATACTTGAAACTTAAGTGTTTTTATCAGATATTGAGATAAAATAAGCATTCGAGGACACAATTTCTATTAAAATATAGCCCTAGATGAGTCCAATTTGTGGACTCATCACCTTTCAACCCTAGAACCATTACTATGTGAGAACACCTTTCATGTGAAGTTCATTATGAGTTCATGAGAATAATCTTTCAATCAGCCCACAACAATAACAACCTAGTCATTAACACCTCACTCTCAAAGTGTACTCATAGCATTTACGTAGATTCTACCAAAACATGCATACATTCATAATATAGATCATATTAACCTTACTTTCAAAACCTTAGAAGTCAACATTCATGACTACAAGCCTTATTCTCAAATATTTACCTCTTACAATCATCATACATACCTAGGTCACAAGATATTCTAATCAAAAGCTTCATTCTTAAGCACTTCTAACCATATTTCACCATAAAGATTCAATCTCAATCATTACTAGTCATGATCCATCATATATACCTTAACCTAATTCAATTCATGTTTACATGTTTCTATTCTTGAACAAATACTATACATATCATCAATTCTAGAAGATTGACTCCAAGTCTTCAATTTCCCTTCACATGGCATAAACCCACATTACATCAAATTCATCAATTAAACTAGGGTTAGCCATTGAAAACACATAATAAGGAACTTAACTTGAATTGGGGATTTCATCTTCACAATTGGGGGAATTATAGGGGGCTCCATGGATGGAAGAATTCATGGATGGATAAGCTATCATACCTTGATTATAAATCCCTCACAAGCCTTGCAACAATGGAAGAATTTGACCTAGCTTGCTTCTCTTCTTTTTCTTCTTCTTTACTTTCTAGAGAGAGAATTTCTTGGAGGGAATTGGGTCTCTTTGGATGAATTGAAATAATGATTTAGATCAATGTATTTAGGGGTCTATTAGCTTTATATAGTTGGTCTAATTACTAATAAAATGACCCTACTTAATAACTAATAAATTCTAGAACCTTTCCTTAACCCATAACTTAAACAACTTAAAGGACCAAGCTGCCTCACCCACGAGACCCCGACCCATGGGCCGTGCTGGTCCTCCGTGGGTGGAGGTAATGGAGCTTGGTTGGCAGGTGTCACGACCCAGGGGTACACCCTAGATGTAACATGACATACTTGACCCCGAAAGGGTCTCATACAATCCCTTAGCCTATCATTACATAAGGTAATAGAAAAATATGAAAATTTTAAAACTTTTTCCATACAATTGAAGTCTTTTTATAAAAACCAGCGGAAGTCTTACTACACTTTGTCTCAAACCATCTAAACTCAACTTTTAATATAACCTTTGGGACACAGCCCATACAATAGTCTCAAAACATGAAAGTAAAAGACATAAAAGAAATAGTGGCTTTGTCCTCGAAGCTATGAGGACTCACCAACTCTTCAACTCTTTGCTCCTTAGAAACCTATCCTCAAGAATGGAACCCAAAATCACCAAACCTTACATTTGATAAGAATGTAGTCAAGAGTTTGCATTAGTACAAAATGTACTATATATGTTAGCTAGCATAAACCATCAACATAAGCACATAAGAGGCATTAGTCAACATAAGACATATACCATAATCATAAGAAACAATTAACTTGAGTCATAAGTATTAATGACATCATCTTAAAGCATAGACTAAAAGCATAGGAGATAACAATATAGTCACAAGCACAACCTCCAACATAGACATCATGTAAGCACTAATCATCATAGAGCATAATCCATACACATAGGAGATATTTCATATTTATGGCTTAGCCAATACTTAGACTTTCATAACATAAAAGAAACTCATTAAGTAACCTACAAGTCATACTTGTGTAGTGCATAGTTGAGACCCCATAATCCCACCTAGTCTAAGTACCAATTTTTAGGCCATCATACCTCTTTATCATATTTGATTTTATCCTTTAGCTTACTTCTCATAGACAAGGGATCCTATCATCTTTAGTCAAGCATATCATGGAAGGCAACTAGGGCAACAATCCATCAAATATATATCATAAACGTAAGCCATAAGCATATTCATTACATAAATCATCATAACATAAAATGAACATACCGTAGATACCTTCACAGCATACTTGTGCAATGCATAAGTAAGATCCCATACTAAGTAAAGCTTCTTAAGTACCCATAGTTCATAACTCATATTCTTGTTCATACTACTACCATATTGGGGACATAAGCCTTAATCGACATAGACCATGTAAGCTTAACATGGAATCTGGTATCCACCCCACACCGAAAAAGGGTTGTCCTACTTGCCTAGGGTAGAACCATACTCTTAGCTTAGGTGGATCCAATAGCTAAGTAACCTACGAGGGCACGTAGTTTATGGGATAAGGAGATTGCTACTAGAAACTCGGACTCAACTATGGTAGAAGGTTTCCATCTCATGAGATACTTACTTTGGGAACCCGAACTCAACTAAGGTAGAAGGAACCCATTTGGAAAGCCGGACTCAACTAGTGTAGAAGCTTTCATTGGGAAGCCAGACTCCACTATCGTATATGCTTCTATCTCATATCCATACCCATTCGGTGCTAGGCATTAAGTTCTATTGAGTTTACATTAAGTCTTGACTTAAGTTCATATTTGTGGAAGAATGTCTTGACACTCAATCCAACATAACTCGTAGATTCGAGAGGTGAGACTAGTCTTCCAACCTTAGAATCACTACATGTGACAAACCTTTCACATCATATCATATTCATGTTTAAGTGTGTATATTAGGATAACCTTTCTACAATACAACAACTAGATCATGAGCATATTCACTTTACTCTCAATGTATTTCTAAAGCATGTACTAAACTTCATAAAAACATGCACAATATCATATCTTGCCCTTTTTAGGGTCAAAGCCCATAATAACTCAACACATCTAGAATGACTACATTAGACATGGATATATTCATAATCATATCAAATCAACATATCTAGAATGACTACATTAGACATGGATGTATTCGTAGTTCAAGTAGTTCAGTTGCTACAAGCATAATCTCATACTTCACCTCCTTGAGGTTCAAAGCCTACTTTCAATCTTCACACCTAGGGTTCATGCACTAAACATGTATATCATCCTAACTTATGTGATTCCATCACTTTATGCATTCAGCCATTCATGAGGTAGATTAGGTAGGTAAGGATCTTTCATCACAATTCTATTTATTAGTCTTCTATTCTCATAGAGATATTACTCTCCAAGCCTTAGACTTCATAGTTCATCATATTATCTTTACTCTAGAAGCCCTAGTGATCATCATTCATGACTACAAGCCTTACTCTCAAAGCTTTACTTCCCACAATCATCATACATATCTAGATTTCAAGGCATTATAATCACATTCTTCATTATTAAGTGATTTTAGTCATACATCTTCATAAAAACTTCAATCTGTAGTAGTCTTGATCCATCACAAATACTATAATGTAATTAAATTCATGTTTACATGCTTCTATTCTTGAACAATTACTACTCATAACATCAATTCTAGAAGATCACCTATAAATACTCAATTTCACCTTTTATGGCATAAATCCACATAATATCAATTTCATCAATTAGACTTGGGTTAACCATGAAAAATATATAATATCATCATAATATCATAATTTAACACTAAAACAATCATAAACAAGTACTATCCACTCAATTGGAATCATACTCAACACTACCCACAGCGTAAGAAGAAACCCTAGCTAGAATTGAGTTTTATCTTCACAATTGGGGGAAATCTATGGGGCTCTATGGATGGAAGGATCCATAGATGAATAAGCTAACATACCTTGATTATAAAGCCCTCATAAAGCTTGTATCAATGGAGGAAGTTGACCTAGCTTAACCCTTTCTTCTTCTTCTTCATGGGTTTTCTAGAGAAAGGATTTTTTAGAAGATGAACTTTGGGATCTTTTGGAGTTCTGGAATTAATGCCTTAGTTAGGGTGGTTAATGACTTAAAATAGTTTATTTAGGTGTATAAATTCCATATAAAATGACCCCCACTTAAAACCAACTAAAAAAGAATTTACTAAACGACCCCTCACTAAGCAGCCATGGTGCCAGGCACCACGACAGGGCTCACGAGCCATGGTCAAGACCACAAGTCGTGGTCCTGACCGTGGTTCTTGGGAAGTGTCTTGGCTAATGTGTCTTGGCCTCCCTCATTTTAAGGTAGCTTCACGAGCCTTCCCATGGGCCGTGGTCTTCACCACTGGCCGTGAAGTGGCTCGTGAAGGTGAGCCAATTTGAGGCAGCCTTAAGTGGCACATTGCCTCACCAACCACAGGTGGCACCACGAGCCGTCTAGGATCTCGTGGTCATGGGCAGTGCCATGGCAAGCATAGGGCAGTCTTGGCTCTTGTCTCGGCCCTTGCCCTTTTGCCTTGATTCATGCCCTCAAGTCTTAACTCTAGCCCTCAATTTAACCCTAGATGGTCTACTAATTTACGAGGTGTTACAGCAGTCCTTGACCCACGACCCTCCCCCATGGGGCGTGAGTCCCCATCGTGGGTCACTGCCTTGGGGGAAGATTTTAGGGGTTGTTTTAGAGTTCTCCTCAAGGACCCTTGGTTGGTCCTTGGGGAGTCGTACCTTGACTTTTAATCCCTAAACCCTTCATTCTAAGTTCGGGAAGTCATTTCTACAACTTTAACCCTCACGTAAAGCTCTAGAACTCTCACGTAAGGCTCTAGTTTAGCCTACTAGTTTCCAGGTGTTACATTATATATGTATGTAAAGTAATATTTTATTCGATTAATGTATCTTTGTTTGACACCATCTTCATGTATCTGATTAAGAGATATAGTATTTTCAAAGTTCAAATATAGGGGGTTTTCATTGGTTGAATTTGTTAGTTCTCCATACTATTTTAATAGATGATAGTTCACAAAACAGAATGAATCTTGTTAAATTTGTTGTTGATTAACATTGAATTGTCGATAAAATAACTTTTTATTTGTATCTTTTCATTAACAATTTTGCAATGCAGGTTCTGACTATTCATTTTAAAATTCAAGCGGAGAATAAATCTAAGTTAGGAACGATCATGTAACACCTCGACTTTTCGAAACGTATAAATTGACTCGTATCTTCGTGAAAAAGATTAGGAGGGTGGGTAATAAATTAAGAATGATGTGTTATGTGATATTTTAAGTGTTCAAGTGTTGTATCTCAAGTTTTGAAGTTAGGTAAGTGGCAAAATAAAAGTTGGCGAAAGTTACCATAAATTCCTTTTTAAAGATTTGTCTGAAATTTGGGTCAAATGTCTCAGACGTTTTCTCCCAATCTATTAATAGTTATGGTCCCCGCAACCTATGAAATTGAAGGTCTACGAGTCTAGTTTCCAACGCATCAACCCGTTCATTCATATGACTTCAGAATGGAGAGATATTCACATTTTTGCAAGACTGTGCAAGCAGGTAGGTAAGGTGGGTCCCCTAGGTCGGTGGAACTTTATATATATCATATTCTTCGACTTTTCTTCATTTTCCCTTCATTTTCCTTAGTGAAGAACCACAAAACTCACAAAACCTACAAAACCCACTTCTAGGACAAACCAAGTTACTGATTTTCGTGACTTAAGTCCTTGACAAAAGTTGTTCTACGCGTTAAGCTCGTCAACATGGTATAATTTGTTTTATCGATTTTCTAGCATATCATACTTTGGTGTGTGGATAGCAGGGGTTTGGGCATATTTTAAAGTTTTAAGGTGTATTACAAACTTATAATCAAGGTAAGACCCTTCTTTCATCGACTCTAGCTTTGATAAGTCGCAAATAGCAATTTGCGGCAGAAACACATATCTTTTATCAAATTTTCGTTGTATCTTCTATTCTTTTGTGTTGATTATGATCCTGCCTTGTTGTAGTATCAAGGGGGGTTGTGATTAAAGTTATTAGGACACGTGAATTCAACGAAAAAGGTATGTTAAGGCTATTCCCTACTTACGGCATGTTTCCTTAAAGCTTTGAAGCAATGTATTTGAGTTGTTATCCTTGATATACTTGTAGTCGTGATTGTTGATTGTTGGCTGCTCGAGTTGATATAATCCTCCCTTGTCGGGATTTTTATTCAGTTAGCAGTGTCCCTATGTTGGACACGACTTAGCGGCTATTTGTATAGGTTGCTTATAACTAAATTTCTCGCTTTTAGCGATTGGATTGTTATTGTTGCCCTTGGGGCTATTGCGGTTAGCTGCAGGAATGTGATCTATGCCTAGAAGGGCTATGTTCTGCCTACAGGGCTATATGGATGCTTAAAAGGGCTTTGAGTTGCCTACGGGGATATATTGATGCCTAGAAGGGCGATGAGTTGCCTACAGGGCTATATTGACGCCTACAAAGGTTATGTGCTTCCTACAGGGCCATGTTGTTGCCTAAGAGGGCTATGAGTTGTCTATAAGCTATGTTGATGCCTAAGAGAGCTATGTGCTACCTACGGGGCTATATTAATGCCTAAGAGGGCTATGTGACTGCCTAGTGGGGCTAGGGGACTACCGATAGGGGTATATAGGTTGATTGGCACCTTCCGGGCTTATGGGGGCTTACTTAGGTTGTTGTTTTATTATTTTTGATAAGTTTAGATTTAGAGCAGGTCAGTACACTTATCTTATCCTTGATTTATTTATCAGATTATCCAGTATATCAGGATACCTCATCATAGTCTATTGCCTTTCATACTATGTACATTATTTTGTACTGATGCCTCATTGCCTTGGGGGCGCTGTATTCATGCATGCAGGTCCTGACAGACGATCGAGTAGACCTCCTCAGCAGCAGGATTGAATTTTATCCGGTTGGCTAGCCCCTTTCCTCTGGAGCTGCCAGAGTTGGGAGATTTGTCACCTTTTGTTATATATATCTTTATGGGTAGGCTGGGGCCCTGTCCCGCTAATCTTTACTACTCTTAGATACTTACAGACTAGCGTGTGGGGTGTATAGCTACGTTATGGCCATATTGGCCTATGTTGTTGGTTATATGAAATTGATTTATTGTTGGTTATATACCTGCTTTTAGTTTTGGTATAGATATCATGGTGGCCTCGACGGCCCAATCAGGACTCTGTGCTAGTTGGCTATTTACTTATATGATCTCCTGGGAGTAGCTGTTTCTTTAATAGATCAGTTGACAGGGGCTTGTTCTGTGTTAGTTGGCCATTTATTTATATGATCTCCTAGGAGTAGCTATTTCTTTTATAGATCAGTTGACAGGGGCCTTGCCGGCCGATGGCTTAGTTTTAAGCCGAGATATACTTGTTTGTTTTCTTGATTGCCGTGTGGCTGCCATGCGCTAGTAGCAAATGGTTCAGCAGGGTCGGCTCGGGCCTGAGTTTTGGCATTAGGAGCTAGTTGCGCCCCTCGAGTTTGGGGCGTGACAAACTTGGTATCAGAGCCACGTCGTATCCTAGGGAGTCTGCAAGCCATGTCTAGTTGAGTCTTGTTTATAAATGTGTTGTGCACCACATCCGATAAGCAAGAAGCTACCGGGCATGTTAGAATGACTATCCTTCTTTTGCTCACCTCGTGCTATAGAGCGGTGTCTTAAGGATTGAGGTTTATGGCTTATAATTGATACTTGTATGCATATAGAGATGTCTGACACTAGACAGACCACAACTAGCCAGGGGCTAGATACAACTGCAAGCGAGAGTACCGGCAAGGTACCACAGGTGGAGGTAGCCCATTGTGAGACCCAGGGGGAGACATCTTCTCAGCCCCCTATAGCTTCTCCACAGCTTCAGGAGCCTCCGAGGGCTACAGGACTTCCGGCTCCACCAACAGTACCACATCTAGTTCCTCCTATTCCATCTGATCAGGATTTCAAGAGTGCAGTATATATGTTAGCACAATTAGTAGCTGCACAGTACCAACCAGTTGCGCCAGATGTTGCCGGACCTTCTGAAGGGCCCGGAAGTTCGAGAGTTCGCAAATTTCTTGCCTTGAATCCTCCACAGTTTACAGGGACAGATCGCAGAGAAGACCCTCGGCACTTTGTTGATCAGCTTCATAGGATCTTCAAAGTCATGTATGCCTCAGCGACTGAGTCAATTGAGTTAGCAGCATTTCAATTGCGTGATGTTGCAGTATTGTGGTATGAAAGTTGGGAGAGATCTAGGGGATAAGATACATATCTACCCACTTGGGATAGCTTTACAAAAGCTTTCATAGATCACTATTTGCCTCGAGAGATTAGGGATGGTCGGGTGGACAAGTTTCTGAACCTCCGACAAGGTGGCAGAGTGTCCGAGAGTACGGGCAAAGATTTGATTCATTGGCTTGATATGCACCAGCATTTGTTGATACGATGCATGACAGGGTGCGTACATTTGTGGGAGGGCTTGACTCAGACTATATCGATGTTTGTTCTACCGCTACGTTAAATGATAATATGGATATCTCACAGATTCAGGCCTTTGCACAGGGCATAGAGCATCGCCGACATCTACAGTATACGAGTGAGAGGTTCAAGAGAGAGAGACTGAAGAGGGCTAGGCCCGCTGGTTTGCAGGGAGATTTTCAGGGTGGTCCCAGACCCCGATATTTTATTAGGCCACCTAGACCTCCACCACAACAATTCCAGGGTAGTAGATTTGATCGTCAGGAACAGTCAGGCCCAGGTGAGGGTTCACGAGCATCAGGCTCGCAGCAACAGAGGGGTTTATGTCAGGCTAGGACATCCCCGCCGCGTTGCGCTACTTGCGGTAGGATGTATTTCGAGTGGTGCACACAGGGTTCCACAAGTTGTTATTCCTGTTGACAGGAGGGACATGGGTGGAGAAACTGCCCTACTATAGGTTAGGGTGGTATAGGTCAGTCGACCAGGTCAGCAGTAGGTTCCTCCTCATTAGCACAGTCTACAGGGCGTGGACCCCAAACTTCAGCACGTAGAGGTAGAGGCGGAGGCAGAGATGGAGCATCTAGTTCTGGTAGTGGACAGAATCATACATATTCATTAATCGGTCGACAGGACTCAGAGTCATCACAAGATGTTGTGACAGGTACATTGATTATTTTCTCCCATTGTGTTTATGCTTTGACAGATCCTGGATCTACTTTGTCTTATATTACTCCATTTATTGCGGGGAGGTTATGTATAGTAGAAGAGTCATTAGATCGACCCTTTATTGTATCTACATCAGTTAGTGAGTCTATTGTTGCTAGGAGAGTCTATCGAGGTTGCATGGTAGAAATTATCAACCGTCAGACCTCTGTAGACCTGGAAGAGTTAGCGATGGTCAATTTCGACGTCATTATGGGTATAGACGGGTTAGTATCTTGTTATGCTAATGTTGAGTGTCAAACAAAGATTGTTAGATTCCATTTTCTGTCATTATAGGTATGGATCGGTTAGCGTCTTATTATGCTAATGTTGAGTGCCGGACAAAGATTGTTAGATTCCACTTTCCAGGAGAGGCAGTTCGGGAATGGAAAGGCGATACAGCAACGCCGAAAGGTAGGTGTATTTCCTATCTTAAGGCAAGGAGGATGATTACCAAGGGTTGTATTTATCATCTTGTTCACGGTCATGATATCGATGCAGAATCACCGACTCTTCAGTCTATTCCGGTAGTTAATAAGTTTCTAGATGTATTTCCAGACGAACTCATTGGTTTCCCTCCAGAATGGGAAATTAATTTTGCTATCGATATGCTACCAAGTACACAACCCATATTTATCCCTCCTTATAGAATGGCTCATGCTGAGTTAAAAGAGTTGAAGGATCAGCTGAAAGATTTGTTGGATAAAGGCTTTATTAGGCCTAGTGCTTCACCATGGGGTGCACCAGTGTTGTTCGTAAGGAAGAAAGATGGCTCACTAAGAATGTGTATCGATTACCGACA
>NW_006239222.1:188651-189031 GCF_000226075.1 Solanum tuberosum
TTGTATTTATTGATGATATTTTGGTGTATTCACGTTCAAAAGCTGAGCATGCAAATCATCTCCGAGCAGTCCTTCGGGTTCTTTGAGACCGAGAACTTTATGCAAAGTTTTCTAAGTGTGAGTTCTGTTGGACTCTGTAGCTTTCTTTGGCCATATTGTATCAGATGCAGGTATTGCAGTTGATACACAAAAGATTGAGGCCGTAAAGACTTGGCCTAGACCCATGACTCCAACTGAGCTTCGTAGTTTCTTAGGGTTAGCTGGGTACTACAGAAGTTTTGTAGAGGGGTTTTCTTCAATTTCAGCCACATTAATGAAGCTAACTCAAAAAGCAGCTAAGTTCTAGTGGACTGAGGCTTGCGAGCATAGTTTCCAAGAGC
>NW_006239222.1:197791-198739 GCF_000226075.1 Solanum tuberosum
TTAAGGTTCGTAGTTTCTTATGGTTAGCTGGGTACTACAGAAGTTTTGTAGAGGGGTTTTCTTCAATTTCAGCCACATTAATGAAGCTAACTCAAAAAGCAGCTAAGTTCTAGTGGACTGAGGCTTGCGAGCATAGTTTCCAAGAGCTGAAGGACAGGTTGACATTAGCACCAGTTCTTGTATTGCCAGACGGTTCAGAAGGCTATGCGGTGTATTGTGATGCTTCTGGTGTTGGGTTGGGATGTGTTCTAATGCAACATGGTAAGGTTATCGCATATGCTTCAAGGCATTTGAGAAAGCATGAGAAGAACTATCCGACCCACGATTTAGAGTTGGTTGCAGTTGTGCATGCGCTAAAGATATGGAGACACTATTTGTATGGCGTTCATGTTGACATCTTCACAGATCATAAAAGCCTTCACTATATCTTTAGACAGAAGGAGTTAAATCTGTGACAACGTCGATGGCTTGAGTTATTGAAAGACTACGACGTGGACATTTTATATCATCTAGGAAAGGCGAATGTGGTAGCTGATGCCTCAGTCGAAGATCTATGGGTAATTTATCATATTTAGATGTTGAGAAGCGTGAGCTAGCGCAAGAGCTTCATCAGTTAGCTAGCTTGGGAGTCAGATTGTTAGAGGCAGAAGATAGTGGGGTAACAATTCAGGACACAACCGTATCATCTCTAGTTGTAGAAGTAAAATCACGGCAACAAGATGACCCTAGATTAGAGCAGCTTAGAGCCAAGGCTCAGAATCAATAGACTTTAGCATTTGATATAGCAGGAGATGGAGTCCTTAGAAATAGTGGTCGATTGTGTGTTTCTAATGTTGCAGGGATTCCGCATCGGATTATGGAAGAGGCATATCCTTCTCGTTGTTCTATTCAACCTAGTTCGACGAACATGTACCATGATATTAAGGAGATCTATTGGTGGCACGGGAT
>NW_006239222.1:198957-233454 GCF_000226075.1 Solanum tuberosum
GCAAGTTTGACTCTATTTGGGTAATTGTTGATAGACTAACAAAATCAGCCTACTTCTTACCAGTCAGGGCTACTTTTTCGATCGAAGACTATGCATGGCTCTATATTAGAGAGATTGTTAGGCTACACGGTGTCCCAGTATCTATTATTTCTTATAGAGGAGCACAATTCACCGCCAACTTCTGGAAGTCCTTCCAGAAAGGACTGGGGACACAGGTTAATCTTAGTACAACCTTTCACCATCAGATAGATGGTCAGGCTGAGCGCACAATTTTGACACTTAAAGCTATGTTACGGGCATGCGCGCTAGACTTCAAGGGAAGTTGGGATGACCACTTGCCTCTTATAGAGTTTGCATACAATAATAGTTATCATTCTAGTATCGGGATTACACCTTATAAGGCTTTGTATGGGCGAAAATGTAGATCCCCCATTGGATGGTTCGAGGTAGGTGAGTCAGGGTTGATTGGACCCGACTTAGTACAACAGACGGTGGAGCAAGTTAAGCTCATTCGGGAGAGGTTGCTAACAGCTCAAAGCCAACAGAAGTCATACTCAGATGTGCGATGAAGGGACTTAGAGTTTTGTGTCAATGATTGGGTATTCTTAAAAGTCTCGCCTATGAAGGGTGTTATGCGATTTGGCAAAAAGGGAAAGCTTAGTCCTAGATTCATTGGGCCATACCGGATTCTTCGAAGGGTAGGACGAGTGACTTATGAGTTAGAATTTCCTTCGGGGCTAAAATCTGTTCATCCAGTTTTCCATGTATCGATGCTACGAAAGTGCGTGGGATACCCTTCTCGGGTTGTCCTAGTTGAGGATGTTTAGATCATAGAGGAGTTGTCCTACGAAGAAACTCCAGTTGCCATTTTAGATCGGCAGGTTCTTAAATTGAGGACCAAAGAGGTGGCTTCGGTTAAAGTATTGTGGAGAAACAAGAATAGAGAAGAGGTGCTTGGGAAGCTGAGGATGGCATGAGGTCCAAATATCCTCACTTGTTTCATACCCTAGGGTGATGGCATATCAGTTTATATTATGGCAGTAAGGTAAGATACCTATTTGATTTTTTTATATATATATATACTATTGCTTATTATTATTGTGGTTGTTGTTGTATATCTGCTCGCACTGTTATAGTGGAGCTATTTATGTCATCATGTGAGACGCCTAGGTTAGTAATTTTGCATTTCAGGTTCTTGGATAGTGACATCTACAAAGGATACACTGCCTAAATTTTGGCAACTCCTAAGGACTGAACAACGTGACTCAGATTTTTCATTCGAGGACGAATGTTTCTAAGGGGGGATGGATGTAACACCCCGACTTTTTGAAACGAATAAATTGACTCGTATCTTCGTGGAAAGACCAGGAGGGTGGGTAATAAATTAAGAATGATGTGTTATGTGATATTTTAAGTGTTCAAGTGTTGTATCTCAAGTTTTGAAGTTAGGTAAGTGGCAAAATAAAAGTTGGCGAAAGTTAAAATCATTACTTTCATCATTAGATATTTACTTTAACAATTATCTATACATTATTTGTTTGAGATACACTTTATTTATCCGAGATACACACTATAAAATCATGACGATTTTTTCATGTATCTTTGCTAACTTATTATCTAAGATACATGTGCAACAAAATATTGATGCTACAAAAACCTTTATTACTCTTCAACATTAGATCTTTTTATTTTAACAATAATGTATACATTATCTGTCCGAGATACAGTTCATTTGTCCAAAATACACACTATAAAATTATGACAAATTTTCCATGTATCTGTGATAATTTATTATCTAAGATACATGCTCAACAAAATATTAATTCTACATAAATTGTTATTACTCGTCAACATTAGATCTTTTTATTTTAACAATGATGTATACATTATTTATCCGAGATACACTTCATTTGTTTGAGATACACACTATAAAATATCCATGCTACAAAAACCTTTATTACTCTTCAACATTAGATTTTTACTCTCTTAACAATGTCATATACAATGTTTTGTCCAAGATACACTTTATTTGTCAGAGATACACTAACTTAAGACACATTTTTTCATGCTTCTAAAATACACAAAAACATACACATCATGTATCCAACAAAATAACGAATTTCCCATTTGAAAAAAAAACTTTGAAAATTCAGGATTCAAAGGAATGAATCGACGAAGAAGACAAAGTTTACAATATTAGATATGTTAATCTATGTGATTTTTTTTTTCAAAAACCTGTAACAACTGATATGAATTGATCCACCAAATCCGTTTGTTTGTTAAATCCCCATACTTTAACTCTTTTAATCATGGAATTAAGTTACACCATTTAATTCAAATTAATTAAACAACGGATTTCTTCCCTTTAAGATAGATACACGTATCTAACCACTTTTGATTCATGTATCAAACTAAAAAATTAGTATATAAAGTAATTTAGAAATCTACCAAAATTTCAAATAATTATTGTCTAAAGTAATGGGATTTATGTTGTTTGCTCTTCCTAAAAAGTAAAGCCCAACTTTCTTTTTCCTCAGAAATGAAGCCCAACTCATGAGACTCATCAGTTGTACAACTCAACAATAACCCAGCCCATAAGTACGGCACGTGTGAGAATTTCAAAAAACACTAGGGTTACAGTTATCTTCAGTATTTGTAGGGTTTTTTCTAACTCTTCAAATATATAAACCTCCTCCATATCCCGCTTCTTCACACTATTCGAAAATACCCCCACCCCCCTCTCCATTTCCCCCAAATTCATCTTCACAAACAACAGTAAGGCTTTTTCTCAATCAAACTGTTTGATAGATTTTGTTCTCTGGAGCTAGGCAAAACCCTAGCTCGTGTTAAGAATCTCCAGAAGTTGAAATACTAGGTTAATCTTCTTTTTTTTAATTGAAAGGTAACGTCTTTTTTTTTCAACTTTTACTGATTTTGAAATTGTTTCTGGGTTTTGTTTTCTTTATGAGTTAGATCTATTTGATTTCAACGTTTTTAGGTTAGGTTTTTGTGTTTTTACAGTTGTGTATGCGTTTATGATTTTGTTTTTACTTGCTTTGTTTGGATTTGAAGTTGATTATATGTTGTGGATAGTATAAATGTAGTTAATTTTATATTAATTGATGTTAACTTGGAACATGAGATTTGTTTTTTGTTGATGAATTGAGCAAGGAGTTCTGTTCTTATGGCATTTTTAATTTATTGTTCGAGTTCGTGGAGAACTTTTGGTTGATTGATATAGACACCCAAACTTGTTATTTGTATTGACTACTACTAGTTGATTGATTGTTTTTTTTATTTATAAAAATTGGAAAAAAATAGAAGAAGCCCTAAAAATTTGGGTTTGGGTTTTTTTTTTTGAAGGTTACTGATGTTATCTTATTTTAAAACTTATAGAGATAAGACACTGTTGAATTGTTATTTTGTTGTTATCAAGCGCTTTTAACTGTTGTGATAATTTGTTTCCTTGTATATGAAATTGAATGAGTATTTTTAAAGTGTTGCTTGTTGCATTGACTGTGCTTCTATCACTAGAGGAGAGAGTCATGTAATTTTCTTTAAGGTGTGGCTTGATTACTTGATATCTTGTGAATTTTAGAAACTGCTACAGTACCTAATTTTGTTCAATTTGTAGGGAACATGGCTCTTGAGATCACTCAGTTTTTGTTGGCTGCACAATCAGCAGATGCCAAGATTCGGACTGAGTCAGAATCTAATCTAAGTCAGTTCCGAGAGCAAAACCTTCCGGGGTTTTTTCTTTCACTAGCTGTTGAACTCTCAAATGATGGAAAACCTACAGAATCTCGTAGACTAGCTGGTATTGTGCTTAAAAACTCACTGGATGCTAAAGAAACTGTCAGGAAACAACAGCTTGTTCAACAGTGGCTAGCAATTGATTCATCTTGTAAGTCCCAAATTAAAAGCTTGCTTTTGAGCTGTCTTGGATCATCTGTACGCGAGGCAAGTCACACCGCTTCCCAAGTGATTGCTAAAATATCTTCAATTGAAGTTCCTCAGAAACAATGGCCAGAGCTCATTGGTTCATTGCTTGTTAACATGACACAACAAGGAAGTCCTGCATCCGTGAAACAGGCAACCTTGGAAACACTTGGTTATGTGTGTGAGGAGATATCTCACCATGATCTTGTCCAAGATGAAGTAAACTCTGTTCTCACAGCTGTTGTGCAAGGTATGAATGTTGAGGAGGAAAGTGTTGAAGTCAGACTCGCTGCAACTCGAGCTTTGTATAATGCTCTGGATTTTGCTCAGACAAACTTTGACAATGAGATGGAGAGAAATTATATTATGAAGGTCATCTGTGAGGCAGCCACAGCAAAGGAGGGACAGTTAAGGCAGGCTGCTTTTGAGTGTCTTGTTTCTATTGCGTCAACGTATTACGAGTTGCTTGAACCTTACATGCAGACTCTCTTCCAGTTGACAGCTAAAGCAGTAAAAGAAGATGAGGAGGCTGTTTCCCTTCAAGCAATTGAATTCTGGAGTTCTATCTGTGATGAAGAGATAGAACTTCAAGATTATGAGGTCCCTGACAGTGGGGATTCCAGTGTGCAACATTCCCGTTTCATCGAGAAGGCCCTCGGAGTATTAGTTCCAATGCTGCTGGAAACTTTATTGAAACAGGATGAGGAACAGGATCAGGATGATGACATCTGGAATCTGGCTATGGCTGGTGGAACATGTCTTGGTCTTGTCGCCAGAACTGTCGGAGATGCTGTTGTTCCCCTTGTAATGCCTTTTGTGGAGGCGAACATAATGAAACCTGATTGGCGCTCACGTGAGGCTGCCATATATGCATTTGGCTCAATACTTGAAGGTCCAAGCATCGAGAAGCTATCTCCCATGGTCCATGCTGGATTAAAGCATCTGCTTGATGCGATGAAGGATAATAATGAGCACATTAGAGATACCACAGCATGGACTCTTAGCCGCATCTTTGAGTTGCTGCACACTCCAGCTTCTGGATTTTCAGTAATCACCCCAGCCAATCTCCAACAAATAGTGGAGGTGCTGTTGGAGAGTATAAAAGATGTTCCTCATGTTGCCGAAAAAGTTTGTGGGGCTATCTATTTTCTTTCTCAAGGATATGAGGATGCTGGGACAAGCTCGTCTCTGCTCACTCCATTTATAACTCAGATTATTAGTTCTCTTATTGCAACGGCTGATCGGACTGACAGTGGTTCTAAGCTCAGAACCACAGCATATGAAACCTTGAATGAAGTTGTTAGGTGCTCTAATCTTTCTGAAACATCTCAGATTATTAATCACCTTTGCCCTGTTATCATGGACAAGTTGGCACAAACTTTTGAGCTTCAGATTTTGTCCTCTGATGATAGAGAAAAACAGGGAGATCTACAGGCTTCTCTATGTGGTGTACTCCAGGTTATTATTCAGAAGCTAAGTAGTGCTGATGAAACCAAGGCTATAATACTCCAAGTTGCTGACCAGATCATGACATTGTTCCTGAAGGTTTTTGCCTGTCGTAGCTCAACTGTCCACGAAGAGGCCATGCTTGCTATTGGTGCTCTGGCCTATGCAACTGGATCAGATTTTTTGAAGTATATGCCAGAGTTTTACAAGTATATTGAGATGGGGCTGCAGAATTTTGAAGAATACCAGGTTTGTTCCATCTCAGTGGGGGTGGTTGGTGATATTTGCCGTGCATTGGATGACAAGATCTTGCCATACTGTGATGGGATCATGACTCTTCTTCTTAAAGATTTGTCTAGCGGTGAACTTAACAGATCTGTAAAACCTCCCATATTCTCCTGCTTTGGGGATATTGCGCTTGCTATTGGTGAACACTTTGAGAAGTACCTGCAGTATGCGTTACCTATGATGCAAAGTGCAGCTCAAATGTGTGCACAACTAGACAATAGTGATGATGAAATGCTAGAGTATGGCAACCAGCTCAGACGCAGTATTTTTGAAGCATACTCTGGACTTCTTCAAGGATTTAAGAGTACCAAGGCCAACTTGATGTTACCTCATGCTCCTCATCTCTTGCAGTTCATTGAACTGGTTGCCAAAGACAGCCCAAGGTATTGTTAACTGAATTTCATGGACATTTCAAATCTCTTATAATATTTGGACCTTCTGAGTTCTAAAATGTGTACTGTGGTTCTTTTGTAGAGATGAGAGTGTAACAAAAGCAGCAGTAGCTGTGTTGGGAGATCTAGCTGATGCTCTTGGTTCCAGTGCAAAGACCATATTCAAAGATCCTGCATTTCTCGAACAGCTGTTGGGTGAGTGTCTTCAATCCGATGATGAACAGCTGAAAGAAACAGCAACCTGGACACAAGGAATGATTGGGCGCGCCTTCTCTGTTTGTGGGTGAGCTGTATCTTAGAGTTGCTCTTTATCTAGGAATCTTGTTTTTTTTCCCACCATATTGCCGAGGCTGAAGTTGTCAGGTTACCAAGGTGGGGTTTATATAATCAACTAAGCTTGCATCTCTTGTGTTGGCTATGAAAGTTGAAATTCTTCCTTTTAAATTTTTGGTATGCAGACTTGTAGCTTCAAGTGTCAAGGTCACCTTGTCTTGGTAGCCTGCTGTTGTTATAACTTTGTCTAGTCTATAATATTACAAGTCAGCAGTTTTCTTTTGATCAGCTTCCAGTAACTCATCTTTCTGTGATTTCACAAATCTAAACAAAAAATTTATTATGGTAACCTTTCCCCTGTTACTATCTTTCTTACTCTCTGCTAGGGATGACAATGGGGTGGGTTGGAGTGGAGCAGGCTACAACCTTTGTGGGGTGGGGTGGGTATAATTTTTATATAAAATAAAAATCATGCGGGGTGGGTGAAAATCTTTGTGGGTTTATGCGGGTTTTCCCTGCAACCGCCTGCCCTGCCCCAATTGCCATCCCTACTCTCTGTTGAAGATCATTGCGAGTTTTCATTCTTTTAGATAATTTCTGAATTTTATATTTCTTAGTTGTACTAATTCAAATAGTAAGGTTCAGCTAATATGCTTAAATTTCTAAGAGAACAGGCAAATACCACCTAATCTAAAAAATTTAAAACCCCAGAAAAGGGTGTAATCTTTGTGTTAATGGAACTTTGGTTATAACAGATTGTATCATTCTATTTTTGCCTGTTTTTACAGCTTCTATAAGCATTCATTTGACCTCTTTTTTTTTGGTGGGGTGGGAAAAGTCTATGGATTTAATCATCTCTTGATTAATTAATATTGATAACCCTAGAAAAGGTACAATTTTTTTGAGTTAATGGAAGCATGATCGAGTTTAAATGATGAATCTCATGTTTATAAAGAAAATGGTGGGAATAGTTATGGTATTGATGTCGATAAGATAGGCTAAAGTGCTTGTTTGATCAAGTTTTTGCTGTTGTACTAAGGTATCTGAGAAAAAATGTGTAAGGTCTCTTGACTATTAATACCTTTTTCCTCATATATCCCACTTAGAAAAAACCTGATCAAACATGCTCCTTAGGTGTTCTTACCGCCATCAATAGCAAAACAACTCCTACCATTTCCTTTGTTAAACCTGAGACTCGTCATTTAAATTCGATCATTTTTTCATCAACTCAAACAAACTGTACCTTTTTTTGGGATTTTCAAGCACAACGGATTATTAATTAATCAAGAAATGACTAATGCATAGACCCCCCCAACAAAAAAGAAGAAGTCCAAATGAATACTTATAAAAGCTGTAAAAATACAAGAAAAATAGACATGATACAATCTATGTAACCAAAGTTCATTAACACAAAAATTACACCTATTCTCTTAGGTTTTCAAGTACAACATACATTAGTCAACAAATTATTTGGTGAATTGAGACTATTGATTTATATTACTAAGGGCTCAAAAGTCAAATATCAAAACCAAACTTAAAATATCCAATCCAGTCTGACATTATTTGGTTTTGAATTGTAGTTTCTTTAATTCGAATCCTAAGCCCCCCCTCCACCCACCCACACTTAATTAAGGGGTTAAAAATGCCTTTAACGTATCTCAAATGATTCAAAAATGTCCTCCTTCCATCTTTTGGTTTAAAAATGGAGTAAAATGCTCTCAATGTTTTTGTAAGGTTTAAATTTGTCCTTTTTTAACCGTCTGTTGACATGACAAATGTTGAGTCATTAAATGACTTCATCTTATTGGTCCACCTATTTTTTAAGGAAAAACTACCTAACTAGATATACATTCCTACTATATATACTAATATTACCTCTACTTTTAAACAATTACATATATTACCACTTTTAATATTTTATACCATATATTTTAAAAAATATAATTAGATACACAAATTCCTTGAAACTAGGATTACTTAATTATCTTAACATTTTAAAAATTAAAATTAATGGTCCAAATATATTTCTCTCTCATCAACCCCCCTCCCCCAACCTCCTCCGTAAATTGTCTATCCCCACCCCTCACCCCCACCAATGTATTATTTTAGTTGCAATATATATGTCATGTATATGGTCATACAATTCATCTTATGTATCTTAGTTTTTATTTCATATATTTAACATGTTTCATTCAATGTATCTATACATGGCAGTGATGCGTATCTGATATGATTATTTCATGTATCTAAGCATGTTGTTATATGTCTTTTATAGATGTTTAATATACATGTGTCTAATATGATAAATAGTGTATCTGAAACTATCAAAAATTATTTCTTCTTAGCAAAAAAACAATAAATTACAATGTATCTAACTTAAAATTCATATTAACTAGTTTAGAGAATTAACAGTGTATCTAACAGACCACATCAATTATATGAGCTACTACCCGTCTCATGTATATGAACAACAAAAATAGATGTGTATTTGATGTAACAAAATGTATCTAATTATAAATAAAATTTAGAAACGATAATCAATAACATATCTAACAAGGTAGATGGTGTATTTGAAATATTAAATAGTTATTTACTATCATGTATCTATTGGAATTGTGTGTCTATCTAATGTACTTAAACAAAATATATCACACGAAGCATTCATTAAGTTATAATGTATTTGAACAACATCTCAGATCAATCAATTCAGAGCATTTATATGAATGCTTAACATAGTGTTTATTCATTAAATTCAAAAATAGTTTACATCATGTATCTGAAGAAAAAAAGATGTACAAAGCAATGTAAATAGCTTACATCATGTATTTGAAGAAAAAAAGATATACAAAACAATGTTTCATACATAAACTAATTGTATCTAAGACTAATCAAAACTTGTATTACAGAGAAAAAAATATAAATCGAACATTAATTGATGTATCCGACTCAAAAGCTATTTCACCATAATGGATAAAATCCAAAATCATATTTACGTCTTTTTAATTTCATAAACTTCATTCTCATCTCATTTTGAATCTCAATTGGAGTCGAATTGTCTTCCACATTGTATCTGATCTCTAAAACATTGCGACTAATTTCATATCACACACTATATCTTGTCAGAAATACATTAGTACATAATTATAAGAGGTGAAACTAACAATCCTCTGTATAAAAACCATATCTTGTCTAGAGGTTCATTCTCCTCCCATAGAAACATGATTTGCAGAGAAGGTCGGGTAATTGGAATAGGTCAAAAACTGAAGTAGATTTTCCAAAATTCAGTCTCAAACATTGCGACTACAATCGATTTTTAGTTGCTTGAGGAATACCTTCAATGATATCATGGTAAGTAGCATTATCCTTGAAAAGTATTCCATCAGTTTTTATGGTGATATTGACCATTATGAAAAGAAAAAATAATCAAACGCAAGAAACAAAAGAAGAATTGTTGCCAAGAAGAAGTTTTCAATTAGAGAATTATTGTGATTTTAAGATTTGTTAGAATTGATATGTTAATGAATCTGTAAATCAATTAGAGTTGTTAATTAAGCCTAAATTACTTCTTTATTTAAGGAAATTAGTTACACACATTTAATCCAAAATATTAAAACATGTATCTCTTTAATTCAAACCGTCAGATACATGCATATGACGAGTAATGATACATGTATCCGACGGACAAAATATGGTATAGGATGTAATTATCAAAACTATCTTGAATCCTAGTAATTAGGTACTAAATTAGTGGGATTTATGTAGTTTGCTCTTTTTTTAAAATCCAGCCCAATGACCCGACCCATCTATGCTACAAAAACTCAAACCCACCCACAAACCCGTTTAGATATTAACCTAACATATCCTTGGAACTCCATTTTAGCATGATTCTCAGTTGACCCATCTGTTCGATTCTCCTTTTATGGCTGCTCGGTGATTCAGTTTTCTTCTTCTTGATATTTTCCGTATTGCGGCTGCGAACTAATACCCTTGAAAGATTTACTTATGCATAACTTTCCGGTTAATTGCTAGCTTTTTGAATGCACTATTCCTTAGAGTTATTGTATGAATTTTAATCCTAAGAATTAGTTGTCCAAGATGGTTGTAATCAATTTTCACCTTTGATGACATTACTCTATTCTTGTATATCGTACTTGCAATTGGAGAATCCTTATTAATATCATATTTTATTGTTTGGTTTTCCCAAAAATTTATTCGCAAAAGCTCATTAGCAGTATTCCAAAGATGAGCCCCAATTACCTACATGAAGAAATTGATTGTTCCAAACATTGTAGTTCTTCCATCTTTTTCTTGCTGCAATTAACTAGAGAATGGAGAACAGATGAATTGAAGGAGAAGAAAGAAGAGAACTAGAGTTAATGGGAACAAACGACCCAAAAACGATCAGCCTATTGGGTCAATTTTTTTTAAATGGATTTTTAGACTAAGTGGGTCATATATTTTGAAATGGGTAAAGAAAATCCATGTCACATTTGCCATGTCAGTCGGCTGTTAAAAAAAGGCATTTTTAAACCTTCAAAAACGTTGAGGGCATTTTTAAATCAAAAGGTGGAAGGAGAGCATTTTTGAACCATTTGAAATACGTTAAGGGCATTTTTAACCCTTTTCCCCTTAATTAAGCATATGGTGACAAGATAATATTTAAAAATAACATGATATTCAACTAAATTAGAATCTATATCTTTATGACATTCAAGAATTCCTGTAAAATAAGTTTGTACATAAACAAAAATATAGGATGTGATAAGTGATGTTGCAGACATAGAAGTGAGATTATGTTAACTTGTGAATGCTGAATGAGCCTAGAAATAAATGACCTATCTAAATTGCAGAATTATGAGGAAGAAAAACAGGATTTGGGTAAATAGAAGCTACTTAATCAATCCCAACAAAGTGGTTAAACAAAACAAAAGAAGAGTGTATGTCCTTTATACAG
This sequence comes from Solanum tuberosum, assembly GCF_000226075.1. Classification (NCBI taxonomy): domain Eukaryota; kingdom Viridiplantae; phylum Streptophyta; class Magnoliopsida; order Solanales; family Solanaceae; genus Solanum; species Solanum tuberosum. Next base: position 210,250 of record NW_006239222.1, read on the forward strand.
AGTTTTCATCTACCAGAATGGAGTGAACTAGATGATATCTGTCCGACGGATAGCGAACGACGTGATATATTGATTGTATCAGTAGAAAACACTTCCAAGAACTTGGCTGTGATTTCATCAACCCTATCAGATCCAACACAGCTCAACTGCTGCTCAAAAACTGGAAGTGATTCATCTCCAGTGAGATACTTCATTATTTGTCTCATTGTTGGCCTAGCTTCTGGTCTTGGGTGTGAACAAACAAGCCCAAGTCTCAAAATCATTTGAACCTCTTTATCTACATAGACTGAATTCAACCTTTGATCAACTGCATCAAGAACATTACCTAGTTGTAAACATTCTATCACCCAATCAGCTAGTACTAAAGCTCCTTTCCCTGGTTCATAGACAATAGGAGGTCTTCCACTAGCTACTTCAAGAAGTAGTACACCATATGCATACACATCCGTGCTCGTTGAGGCCTTCCCTGTCCGTGTCAATTCTGGTGCAATGTACCCTATTGTGCCAACAACATTTGTTGTGTGTGAATTCTTGCCATGGTCGTATAATCTTGCTAGCCCAAAATCCCCTAATCGACCATTCATTTCACCATCAATTAGGACGTTACTGCTCTTCACATCGCGATGTATTACCACTTGTTCCCATTCTTCATGCAAGTAAAGAAGCCCTGCAGCAATCCCTTTGATGATGTTAAATCTCTGTTCCCATGTTAGAACAATGTCCCTTTTCTGCCTGTAAAGTAATGAATCAAGACTTCCATTTGGGACAAAGTCATACACTAGGAGAAGATCATTCTTGTTCTTGCACCAGCCTTGTAGGTTGATCAAGTGTTTGTGCCTTAACCTGCCTAAGCTTTCGATCTCCGCTGCAAATTCTCTCATTCCTTGAAGAGAATTGCTCGATATCTTCTTTACTGCAACCTCGGCTCCATTAGTAGGCAAAACACCCTTGTAAACAGCACCAAATCCTCCAACTCCAATTAGTTCACTTTCCTTGAATCCCTTAGTTGCCTTGTAAAGATCTCTAAATCGGAACCTGTGAGGACAATCCAGCTCCCAGTCCTCTAGAACTTCATGCTGCCTCATCCTTCTATAGATATAAAATGCCCCAAGGAGCAGGATAACGACGGAGCAGAATGTTCCTATCAAGGCCCTTTTGAGATGGGAATTCTTGGAGGGTCTTACCACTTCAGGTGGGGCAACAGGTAGGTTATCAAGATCTAAAGGATCAGCAGCTCCATTCAACCGAAAACTCCAACCCAAGATGTAATGAGAGCTCGCTTTATCTCCCGTGGCTGCTGAGAAACCAGCATACATAGTTTGGTTCAACACAGGAGATAAATCTACGACCTCACTGATCAGAGGTCGAATTGGCTTTGGAACTGTTCTGGGAGATATAGTTACATTTACCACTTTGCTCATTCCATCATAATCGATCCAAGCCTGAATTGATTCTCCGTTTTGTAGATGTACCTCCTCTGTTCTAGAAGTACCATTAACATAGTAATTGGCTGGTTGTGACGCGATAGATATCATGCTATTGATGTTAATCCCAATGTGATTTCCATCTGTATCCACACCTTCATCATGACCATCCACAGTGTCGAATTCAACCATAAAGATGTGGTTAGTATCCTTTCTATTGTTCGTGTTGTTGAGGACTCCAAGAAAGTGATCACCCTGAGCACCTGGAAAACCCGGGGATGGAGATAAGGTGAAAGCAAAGCCAAAGCCACCAGAGGTTTTCTCAAGAGGGACAATGGCGAAGACAAAGTATGTACTAAATGAAGTAACATTTTTAGTACTGGAGTTGAAAATTGGTACAGGATTGGGGTGGAACGCATGACCTATAACATTTTGTGATCTATTAGTGAGCTTAAGTGCACCACTTGGATTGATTATTGCAACTCCATCTCTAATGATATTTGAGTTATTGAATCCATTGTAAGCAAAATCAAAAGATTGAGCTCTCACAAGAATAGGGAAAAAGATCAATGCAAGAATAACTAGGCTATAGGGATTGTCCATGGAGTTGTTGGAAGTACAAATTGTTAAGTTTTTTTGTGCAATATTTATATTCAATTCAAAGAGACATTAGAACATACTTTATATGGAAATGAGGTTGTATTTTCAAAGTCAATGCTTCCTCATTAATTCATGGAGACTTTGAAACAGGCAAAAAAAAATGGGAATTGGAAGTTTGAGTGTCCAAAGAAAACCTTTATTTAAAAGAGAAATAATCATATCAAAGTTAAGTCGTTATAAGTTGACCTTGAAGTAGCACATGAGAGAGGGGGTAAAAGGGTTGCTATATACACCATAACTTAAAAGGATGATTTGGACTTTGATTTTTGAACTATTCAACTTTTTTAGAATAACAAACAAGCAAGAAGATCCACAAAGACTTGGGAGTGTTTGAATTGGTAGTCTAAGACCTTATTTGTTTGGACTAGGGATGTATATGGTCGGGTTGGTTCGGATTTTTCAAATATCAAACCAAATCATTTGTGTCGGATTTTTGAATTTGTAAACCAAACCAAACCAATAAAACTCGGGTTTTTCAACCTCGGGTTTTTTCGGTTTTTTTTCCGGGTTTTCCAGATTTTCGGGTTTTTTCAGTAAAGTATTCATACAAACGTATAATTTACTTGTACTTCAAATATTTATTTAATCCTATGAAAATACAACTATCTAAGTGTTTCTTAAGAAAATAACACACAATATGATATGATTAATGACACTAAAATATCCAAAAAAATAATAATAATGAAATCGCGTAAAACAAATATTGCAAATTAATAAGTCATAATGAAAATGATCATAATTTAAAAGTACTAAATCATGCTAAAATAAGTTTAATAAGTATTAGTTACATGACTAAATATTCAAGAAAATTAAAATTAGATTATGTATTTTGATTGTCTTAACCTATGTAAAACTAAAGAACAAATATTCAATATTATTGTCATTCTTAGTGTTGAATTGATTTTCTTTTTTCCGTTAGTATTAATTTGATTTTGATTTAAGCTTTATTATAATTACCAATATCTATGGACTATAATTTTATTAGGTCATTAAGAATTCTAACTTTCAATCATGAAATAATATATTAAAAGATAAAAACTATGAAAAAATATAAGAAATATTTAAAATTATATCAAAGTAAATATTTTTATGTACAAAATAAAATTTTAAAATTATATATAAATTCGGGTTGGTTTGGTCTTAACCATTAACAAAAAGTGTGAAAGTAACAATCGTTTAACCATTAACAAAAAGTGTGAAAGTAACAATCGTTTAACCATTAACAAAAAGTGTGAAAGTAACAATCGTTTAACCATTAACAAAAAGTGTGAAAGTAACAATCGTTTAACCATTAACAAAAAGTGTGAAAGTAACAATCGTTTAACCATTAACAAAAAGTGTGAAAGTAACAATCGTTTAACCATTAACAAAAAGTGTGAAAGTAACAATCGTTTAACCATTAACAAAAAGTGTGAAAGTAACAATCGTTTAACCATTAACAAAAAGTGTGAAAGTAACAATCGTTTAACCATTAACAAAAAGTGTGAAAGTAACAATCGTTTAACCATTAACAAAAAGTGTGAAAGTAACAATCGTTTAACCATTAACAAAAAGTGTGAAAGTAACAATCGTTTAACCATTAACAATAAGACTAGTAAATTTAGTATAGTCTTATTGGGTTATCGGTTTAACCATTAACAAAAATTATAAAACCGGAAACCGAACCAATAACCCAATAAAAAAATTTGCAAAACCGTTTAAAAACCGTTAGCCCAATAACCCAATATCAATAAACCAATAGTGTTTTTTTCGGTTCGGTTTATTGGTTAAATCGGTTTTTGCACACCCCTACCCCTAGTTTGGACTTAATAGAGGTCAGAATGTGAATGGTTCAGATATTAGACCATTAAGTGCATTTACTATTCTACTTAAAAATCTCTTAATAAGTGTGAAAAGGTCTGAATGAATCAGATCTATGACAGAGTCTTATTCTCATTCAAACTCTTTTAAAGACACTTTAACTTCCGAAAAAAATTGTGCTCTATATTTTTTTCTTCAAAATAATTTCAAGCCTCTCTCCTTCTCCAACTTTGTTAGTTATCCAAATTATTTCCCTTAAACTTTTAATTTTTGTTCTTGTGACTTGTTTATCAAGAATTGATAAAAATTATTATAAAGATTTTATTTAATTAAAGTGCAAAACAACTTCATAAATATGTCTTATCATATGATGATGCCTTTATTTTATATATATATACGCGCATTCAAATTCAGATGTCTTAATTTTAATGAAAACAAATGAGACTAAAAATTGTTCTTAGGAGTTCAATTTAGTTTTAGTATACACAAAACATGTGTTATTAAATGTCAAACCATGTTTAATTATTTTTATCCTGTGCACCCTCCACTCATCAACTGACTAATTAGGATAAAAAGCTTTCCATGTTTATATAAAATACTAGTAACGAAAGCCCGGGCGCTGCCCGGGCCCAACATTAATAAAAGTTATATTGTTATTCTCTCCGTCCCATATTAGATGAGAAATCTTACTAAATTTTTATTTTTCTATATTTATTTTGTAGCACTTATTAAATTAGGATAGAATTAATTAATTACTTTTCCATTTACCCTACAATTAATATGACCATTCCTATATTGTATGTGTATTTTTTTGTAACTCATTTGAATGTGCATTGATATAAAGAAAGGGCAAAATGGTGAAGTCTTCCAATGTATTAATGATTTCTTAATCACCGTGTAAAGTTGGAAGTGCCCATCTAATATGGGGACGGAGGGAGTATAGTTTATGTATTGTTATAAAAATAGTAAAGATTGTTATAATATATTTTTGCTCATAAGTGAGCTAATATAGAAACTTATTTGTCATTTGTCTTTTTAATTTCAATTTTAAATAGCAAATAAATGTAGCGATAAGATATAGGGTAGAAATGAAGCATATCTTTCTAAATTTAAGTAAAAATAAACAGAGTAGAAGTAACATTAGGGTTATCGATAGGACGATTCATTCGGTTATTTTTAAAAAAATTATATCATTCAATTTTTCGGCTATTTTATAATGTATAACCAAAATTAAAATTTTAAAATCATCCCAATCCTAATATATGTGACACAAGCAGTACAAAAATTAGTCTTTTTTTTGTTCTCTTGTAGATATTTTAAGTTATTATTTATTGTAAATTATAGTACTTTTTATTAAAGTTTTTAATAACATATGTTACTTTTTATGTTTGAGAGTTAAACCAACTTTTTTTTTATATGTGTTTTAATTTTATATGTGTTTTGTCCTTTTCCAGTTTCAAAAACTAATACTCTCTCCATTTCATTTTATATGTCATTTATTTTTATAAATATATTGGTTATTCCCTCTTCTTATGTCATATATTATGAAATTTGAGAAGTTATTGAAATTTTTATATGATTGTAAAAATATTTTAAATTGTTAGCTATTGTGATTTGTAGTACCTTTTTTTACAGAATTTTGAAAATAATATTTATTACTCTCTTTGTTCTAATTTATGTGGCACATGCAAAATTTCAAATATTAACTATTTTTTATATGTCTCTTTACTATATTAAGTTGTTAATTATTGTATTTTATAGTACATTTTGAACTTAATTTTTAAAGAATATATGTTATTTCCCATGTCCCAATTTATGTGGCATTAATTGATAGATTTGTTGGAGTCGAGCGAATTTTTTTGTTAATTATTGTAATTTATAGTTTCTTTTTCGTCAATTTCAAACAATATACGTTTATCATATAATCCATTTTATGTGGTACCAATAGAATTTAGAGAGTCAATTATATTTTTTATATAACTTTTAAATATTTAAGCTATTAATTATTGTAATGTATAGTATTACTTATATTATTTTTGAATATATATGTTACCTTTTTTATCCTAATTTATATGGCATTGATAGAATTGAAAGTGTCAAATAATTGTTAATTATTGTAATATAGTATGTAGTACTTTTTATGTAGTTTTTACTATTTTAAAGCATACTAAGTATAGTATTACTTATATTATTTTTGAATATATATGTTACCTTTTTTATCCTAATTTATATGGCATTGATAGAATTGAAAGTGTCAAATAATTGTTAATTATTGTAATATAGTATGTAGTACTTTTTATGTAGTTTTTACTATTTATTCACTCTTCTTATATAGTTAAAATAACGTAATAAACTATTCATGAAAAGGCAAACAAACTACACAGTTGACTAATGATACTAAACTTAATTATATGATTGTTTAGTGATACTTAATCTTAATATTATCTTTCTTGGTAGGCAGATAATCAAATTAAGTGATACGTCATATGACTTAAATAGAATAATCATGATATGATCATATGATGACCATTTGTTAAGTGGACCATCATCTAGTAATTTAGGACATCTCTCTTTCGTGATTCAAATTTCCCCTAAGGGTAGGGTACTACAAAAAGGAAATTAATACTAGAATACCAATAAATCTAAAGTATTGATTCTTTCTAGGTCGATGCCCAAACGGTTAATTCTTAATAATAGGTCCTAGATGTTTTTTTTTTTTTTTGGTTCTTCATGTTAATGCATTTGGTTTACCTACAACTAAATTGATCTTTAATTGAATGAACTTTAGATGGATCTGGTTCCAAAGTTAATACCAAATAAAATGATTTCGATTATAAATTTTCGTGCAATGGCTCAGGATAAGGCGGTACTTGTAATATTTTGACATGAATTATGATAGATCAAGTATCTTATTCAGATCTCGAATTCGAATTCTGAGAATGAAAAATCTCCTAGTAGAAAATGCTACACAATGTAATATAAATTAGTTGAACCAAATTGGATATGATGAGATGATTATACCAAAACATTAAAAAAAGATCTACGGCTCTTGTTGAAACCGTGTCATTTAATTGAAGAATTTTAATAATTCAAACGTTGACAGGGAAGTAATTACATGGAAAATATCAGTGCCGTATGGCTAAGGGTTACTGTGTATTTTTGCAAGTGATGGAGAAAGGAGTGGTCCATGTTTGTATGACTAATATTTTTGTTTATGAATATGAAGTCTCCCCTTCACCTAACTTAACTAATTCTAAGTGACGATTCTTAATTCAGAAATGTGTTTCTTTAAACGTGTTTCTCCATCTAGTAAAATCTATTATTAAGAATTTGGTGGTTAATAATAGATGTTGAAATGTTGAAAATTTTTGTGAAAAATACTTAAAAATTTTCATAGCTCGAAACGTCAGAGGTGTCAAAGATATTATTCTTAAAATGGTATTTTATCAGTAAGATGTGTTAACTAGAATTCAACAAACTGTTCAAACATAAACTAGGAGAAGAGACAATGAAATTTAATAATAAAAAAAATTCAGCACAATAGAATATATGAGGAATAATTTATCTTGATATTGTTGTCTCTACCAAGTGAAAGGACTTAAAAATATGTCCATGGATGACATGATAATGGCTGAAGGATTTATCACCCTTTTATTTTAAAAAAAAAACTTATTTAAAGTGAAGTCAATGAAAGTATTTATAGGCAACGAATTGATAGAGATTAACATATGATATGAAGATAATAGCCAATCAAATGAGGTCTGTTACAAAGTTAAATAAATGATTTGTTATAATGAATATTTGCTCTTAAACTGTCTGAATCATGTCACCATTTTTATTACAAATAGATTTTATAACGAATATTCTACATAGATTTTTTTTTTTTTTATAATTACAAATTTACTTTCTAGACTAATTTTATAACTTTTCTTCTCTAAATTACATGGTTTTTGCACTCCAGCTAAGTGAAAATGTTGACTTGAGACTTACCTTTTTCCTAGTTATATATTATTCTAAGCTACTTAATTAATCCCAACAAAGTGGTTAAACAAAACAAAAGAAGAGTGTATGTCCTTTTTACTGAGTTTTCATCTACCAGAATGGAGTGAACTAGATGATGTCTGTCCGACGGATAGCGAACGATGTGATATATTGATTGTATCAGTAGAAAATACTTCCAAGAACTTGGCTGTGATTTCATCAACCCTACCAGATCCAATACAGCTCAACTGCTGCTCAAAAACTGGAAGTGATTCATCTCCATTGAGGTACTTCATTACTTGTCTCATTGTTGGCCTAGCTTCTGGTCTTGGGTGTGAACAAACAAGCCCAAGTCTCAAAATCATTTGAACCTCTTTATCTACATAGACTGAATTCAACCTTTGATCAACTGCATCAAGAATATTACCTAGTTGTAAACATTCTATCACCCAATCAGCTAGTACTAAAGCTCCTTTCCCTGGTTCATAGACAATAGGAGGTCTTCCACTAGCTACTTCAAGAAGTAGTACACCATATGCATACACATCCGTGCTCGTTGAGGCCTTCCCTGTCCGTGTCAATTCTGGTGCAATGTACCCTATTGTGCCAACAACATTTGTTGTGTGTGAATTCTTGCCATGGTCGTATAATCTTGCTAGCCCAAAATCCCCTAATCGACCATTCATTTCACCATCAATTAGGACGTTACTGCTCTTCACATCGCGATGTATTACCACTTGTTCCCATTCTTCATGCAAGTAAAGAAGCCCTGCAGCAATCCCTTTGATGATGTTAAATCTCTGTTCCCATGTTAGAACAATGTCCCTTTTCTGCCTGTAAAGTAATGAATCAAGACTTCCATTTGGGACAAAGTCATACACTAGGAGAAGATCATTCTTGTTCTTGCACCAGCCTTGTAGGTTGATCAAGTGTTTGTGCCTTAACCTGCCTAAGCTTTCGATCTCCGCTGCAAATTCTCTTATTCCTTGGAGAGAATTGCTCGATATCTTCTTCACTGCAACCTCGGCTCCATTAGTAGGCAAAACACCCTTGTAAACAGCACCAAATCCTCCAACTCCAATTAGTTCACTTTCCTTGAATCCCTTAGTTGCCTTGTAAAGATCTCTAAATCGGAACCTGTGAGGACAATCCAGCTCCCAGTCCTCTAGAACTTCATGCTGCCTCATCCTTCTATAGATATAAAATGCTCCAAGGAGCAGGATAACCACGGAGCAAAATGTTCCGATCAAGGCCCTTTTGAGATGGGAATTCTTGGAGGATGTTACCACTTCAGGTGGGGCAACTGGTAGCTTTTCAAGATCTAAAGGATCAGCAGCTCCATTCAACCGAAAACTCCAACCCAAGATGTAATGAGAGCTCGCTTTATCTCCCGTGGCTGCTGAGAAACCAGCATACGTAGTCTCTTTCAACACAGGAGATAAATCTACATCCCGACTGATCAGAGGTATAATTGGCTTTGGAACTTTTATGGGAGATATAGTTACATTTACCACTTTGCTCATTCCATCATAATCGATCCAAGCCTGAATTGATTCTCTGTTTTGTAGATCTACTGGTTTTGTTTCAGAAGTAGCATTATTATAGTAATCAGCTGATTCTGACGTGATATGCCTCATGCCATTTCTGTTAATCCCAATTTGATTTCCACCTGTGTCCACACCTTCGTCATGACCATCCACAGTGTCAAATTCAACCATAAAGATGTGGTTAGTATCATTGCCATCGTTACTACTGTTGACGACTCCAAGAAAATGAGCTCCCTTAGCACCCGGAAAACCCGGGGATGGAGATAAGGTGAAAGCAAATCCAAAGCCACCAGAGGTTTTCTCTAGAGAGACAATGGCGAAGACGAAGTATGTACTAAATGAAGTAACATTTTTAGTACTGGAGTTGAAAATTGGTACAGGATTGGGGTGGAAAGCATGACCTATAACATTTTGTGATCTATTAGTGAGCTTAAGTGCACCATTTGGATTGATAATTGCAATTCCATCTCTAATGATATTTGAGTTATTGAATCCATTGTAAGCAAAATCAAAAGATTGAGCTCTCACAAGAATAGGGCAAAAGATCAATGCAAGAATAACTAGGCTATAGGAATTGTCCATTGAGTCGTTGGAAGTACAAATTGTTAAGTTTTTTGTGCAATATTTATATTCAATTTAAAGAGACAATTATAACATACTTTATATGGAAATGAGCTTGTATTTTCAAAGTCAATGCTTCCTCATTAATTCATGGAGAGACTTTGAAACAAGCAAAGAAAATGGGAATTGGAAGTTTGAGTGTCCAAAGAACCGACGAGAGGGAGTTGCTCGGATGGTAAGCACCCCTCATTTCCAACCCGAAGGTTGCGAGTTCGAGTCACCAAGGAAGCAAAAGGGGTGGGAGCTCCTAGGGAGGGTAAAAAAAAAAAAGTATCCAAACAACCTTTAATTAAAAGAGAAATAATCATATCAAAGTTAAGTCGTTATAAGTCGACCTTGAAGTAGCACATGAGAGAGGGGGTAAAAGGGTTCCTATATACACCAGAACTTAAAAGGATGATTTGGACTTTGATTTTTGAACTATTCAACTTTTCTAGAATAACAAACAAGCAAGAAGATCCACACATAGACTTAAGTGGTTCTATTAAGTTGATTTTGTATATTGGGAGTGTTTGAATTGGTAGTCTAAGACCTTAATTGTTTGCGCTTAATGGAGGTTTGAATCTAAATGGTTCAGACATTAGGCCATTAAGTGCGTTTATTTTTTCTACTTAAAAATCTCTAGTTTAATTAGGCTAAGAATTGTTCTTAGGAGTTCAATTTAGTTTTAGTATACACAAAACATGTGTTATTAAATGTCAAACCCATGTTTAATTATTTTTATCCTGTGTACCCTTCACTCATCAACTGACTAATGAGGATAAAAAGCATTCCATGTATATATAATATAATAATAAATAACGTAATAAACTATTCATGAAAAGGCAAACAAACTACACAGTTGACTAATGATACTATGATAGTACTAAACTTAATTATATGATTGTTTAGTGATACTTAATCATTCCACCTAATCATAATATTATCTTTCTTGGTAGATAGATAATCAAATTAATTAAGTGATACGTCATATGACTTAAATAGAATAACCATGGTACGATCATAGTATGATGGTCATTGATCAAGTGGGTCCCCACCGTCTAGTAATTTAGGACATCTCTTTTCAAGGAGGCAACAGTGATTCGAATTTCCCTAAGGTAGGGTACTACGAAAAGGAAATTGCTATTAGATTAAATCTAAATTGATTCTTTCTAGGTCGATGCCTAAGCGGTTAATTCTTAATAATAGGCATTCTGTTACAATCCATTTTAAAACTAAGTTAGAAACGTTTCATAACTTGGGCTATTTATTAATTTTGAAAATAATAATAGAGTCACCACTTAATTTTAGGAAGATTAAGAAAACAATTTGAAAAATGTAGCTTTGAAATAAATCAGAGTCGGGAAAGGGTTCAAACAATCCTCTAAGCAAAGTTTTATACACCTTAAAGGATCCGCTTACGCGCGGTTGACCAGCGAATTTTAAAAGCTTGGCCAATTATAAAAGAAAATTTGTCACTTGAAAAATCTTATTTGAAATTTAAATAAAATTCTTTTGATACTTGTAAAATCTCAAAAATAATCCTAACTTAATAATTTTATCCGAGTTAAAGATTTTGAGCCAAATGATTAGTTCAAATTCATAAATATGGATTCAAAACTTTTCAATAACTATGAAAGAACATGAATGATTCTTAAGTTATTCTATAAGCTTAAGTTGCCGAACTTAAATAGGTTTAAAAATTGAATATTTAAAGTAACTTTTTGGTTCATCATGCTATTGCCTTTGGTTTACATACAACTACATTGATCTTAGTAAAAGGTTCTTTAAATACACGTTGTTCCTAGTTAATGTTAGATAAAAAGAATTTTAGTTATAATTTTCCGTGCGATGGCCCAAAAAAAAGGCGGTACTTGTGATATTTCGGCATGACGAACTTGAAAATTTTCAACGTGCGTTGTGACTCGAGTTCGAATCCTAAGAATGAAAAAACTCCTTAGTAAAGAACGTTTCTCCTTTAATGGATCATACACAATGAATTAATATTCCCTCTGTCCCTAATTACTTGTCCACTTTTAAATTGACACACTAATTAAAAAAATAATTATTGACATAGTGAATTTATCATTTTACTCATATTAATTATGAAGTGGATGAATTAAAAACTTAAGATTTTCAAGAAGTTCTACCTTTTTTCAAAGTAATTAATTAAGGGTATAATACGTAAAAAAAATTATCGTTTCTTAATTTGTCAAAATAAACAAGTAATTAGAGACAACTAAAAAAGAAAAAGTGGATAAGTAATTAGAGACAGAGAAAGTATAAATTAGTTGTACCAACTTGGGTAATGATGAGATGATTACACCAAAACATTAAGAAAAAGATCTACGGCTCTTGTTGAAACCGTGTGTCATTTAATTGATGAATAACTAATTGTCTAATTCAAACGTTGACAGTGAAGAAATTCCAGGGAAAATATCAGTGCCGTATGGTTAAGGGTTACTGTGTATTTTGCAAGTGATGGAGAAAGGAGTGGTCCATGTTTGTATGACTAATACTTTTGTTTGCGTTAGAAATATACAAGTCTTGCATTGATTGTGAATTTGAAGTTTCCCCTTCACCTAACTTAACTAATTATAAGTGGTGATTCTTCATCTAGAAATGTGTTTCTCCATCTAGTAAAATCTATTATTAAGAATTTGAGTGGTTAATAACAGATGTTGAAATGTTGAAAATTTAACGGAAAGTATTTCAATTTTTTCATAGTTTGAAACGTACGTAAGAGGTGTCAAAGATATTATTCTTAAGAATATTTTACCAGTAACGTATATTCAACAAACTACTGTTCAAACATAAACTAGGAGAAGACAATAAAATTTAATAAAGAACAAAATTCAGCACAATATAATATATGAGTAATTTCTCTTGATATTGTTGTCTCTACCAAATGAAAGGACTTAAAAATATGTCCATGGATGACATGATAATGACTAAATAATTTATCACCTTTTTTTTTTTTAATAAAAAAGATCTTCTTTAAAGTGAAGTCAATGAAAGTATTTATAGGCAACGAATTGATAGAGATTAACATATGATATGAAGATAACAGCCAATCAAATGAGGTTTGTCACAAAGTTAATAAATGATTGTCACAACGAAAAGGGTTATATATATTTGCCTTTTGTACTATTAGAAAATGACTATATTTACTTCCTTTTTAGTCTATTTAAAAAAGAATGACTTTTTTTTTTTTTCTGGATAACATTTTAATTTCAGTTTTTCACGTGACATGTTTAAGGCCACAAGATTAAGGGCAATTTTGTACATTTGACATAACTTTAATTTAGGACCACAAGATTCAAAAGTCTTCTTTATTTTCTTAAACTCCGTGTCAAATCAAATTAGACCATTCTTTGTGAAACGGAGGGAGTATTTGTCATACTTTTTTGATATATTTGTCCTTGTTATCCAACTTTGAACACATATTTTCTCTTAGACAGTTAAGTATCATGTCACCATTTATCTTATGTAGCTCCTACATAGATAATTTTTTTATATAATTAAAAAGTTACTTTCTATTTAATATTTTACCCGACCCACCTAATTTGAAACCCCGTTAACCCTAACTCCAGTGCCCAATCCTCTTGCATCACTTTACAACATGATAGAATATACTATATATTTTGAATAGGGTCTTCATACGGATACCAATCTGCTACCTTCAAGATGAATCATATCAGAGATGTTAGTTCCACACTTGGTCATTGCTCAAGAACTTGTATCTAGCTATTTGAAAATCTAGAGTAATTTTGTAACTTTTCTTTCTCTAGATTACATGGTTTTTGCACTCTAGCTAGGTGAAAATGTTGACTTGAGACTTACCTACTTCCTAGTTATATATTATTCTAAGCTTCAAGCTGTTCATGATGACTACCTGTGCACTAAATTGATGCGGCAGTGGTACGAAAGGATTTTTCGTACGCAGTGTCACACATATATATATATATTAATGGGTAAAGTGATGTGAGAGGATGAATACTAGAGTTAGGGTTAACGGATTTTTAAACTGGACGAGCTAGGTTTTATTAAATGAGACGGGTAAAATATTAAATAAGAAGTAAAATTTTAATTATACTAAAAATATATCTATGTAGGAGCCACGTAAGATAATAAAAATTGTGATATGATACTTAACTGTCTAAGAGCAAATATGTGCCCAAAGTTGAATGACAATGACAAATATATCAAAAACAGTATGATGAAGGATAAATATAATCATTTTTTAAGAGTACAATGATAAATATGACCCTTTTTAGTTGTTACCATGAGTAATAGAGGTGATTAATGATTATTAATCATGGCTAGTAAAGAATAAAAAATATGTTACTTTCTCTATTCAAATTTACTTGGAATAGTTTGAATTTCGAGAGTTAAATAGTTTAATTTTGACCATAAATTCGGGATTGGAATCTTTAATATTTTTGAAATTAAATTTATACATTTTCAAAGTATGTAAAATGTACTACAAGTAAAAAAATTTTGATAATTTAAATTATCTAAAAGACATATATAAAATTATGATCAAAGAAAGACTTATTTGAATTTTAAAATTTGAAAAGTGCCACATTAAGTGTGACGGGGAAATATAACTTATTTTGAGATATAAGAATTAATTTTTCCAACAATCTTCCACATAACTCAAAAATTATATAAGGAATAGAATGAAATAAGAAATGTTGCTGAATTTTTAAAAATGAGCATGATACATCAAATCTGGTATGTTTTGGACTAAGAACCAGATCAAGATAAAACAAAATCAAAATTGCAGAAAAATTGATGAAGTTCAGAACATCTACAAATCAAGAATTTATTTGTAAGTTCAGTTTCTTATCGATCACATTATACCCTCTCTCACCTTGTTGTTTGTCATGATTGGCCATGCACACATCTAGTATTCGTGAATGTTCTAGTGTCATAACTTTAGAGGACTGGCCTGTAATGATCCACATGATTGTTTTGTATTTTAGATTCGTGACACGGTTTTCAGGAAGATCAATTGTGTTTTGGAGATTTAAGAAATTCTAGTTTTAGAAGTTTGGAATTGTAAAGTTTAATCAAAGTCAATATTTTGGTTTGAAACTAAGTTTAGTGATTCATATGATGATTTATGATTTCTGTAGATATTCTGCACAAATCTCAAGGGATTTGAGAGTAATTTAGATCATTGCTTGAGTTTGTAGCTCATTTAAAAATTTTGAGTTGACTATCAAGACGGTATCAAATCGGTTTATTGATTTCAATATATAGGTCTGTAACGTATTGTGAGAGTGGTTTTGCACTAGAGGTTTGTGCTTGAGGGATCTCAAATGAGTTCTTAGCATTTAAGCGGAGATCACATTATACTAGAGTTTTTTGATTTGCTAGTGCCAGTGATATTCCTTCTTCACATTCGCGAGGAAAATGTCTCGTTCAGTTCGTGAAGAAGAAGGGTGATTGGTCTTTGCATTTATTCCAAATGAATGTCTTTAATGCATTCCTTCAAAGTGATTTATGTGATGAGGGGGTGTACATGGAAATGCCTGAGGGTTTCAGAGGACAGGAGGAGACTAAAGTGTGCAAGCTAAAAAAGTCACGTATGGACTTAAGCACAGTGAAGCATAAAGCTAACTGATGCATTAGTTGGCAATGGATTTATTCAAAGAAATCATGCCTATTTTCACTCTTTACAAAGAAAAAGTAGGTAAATATTGTCATCATCTTAGTCTATGTAGATGATCTACTAATCACAGGAAGCTGCAAGAGAATGATCAATGATGCAAAGAAAGCACTTCATAGACAGTTCAAAGTAAAAGACTTAGGAGATCTTAAGTAGTACTTCTTGGGGATAGATCAGGTGTTGAGGTCTAAGTCTGGAATCTTTCTTAATCAGAGGAAATAATATATGTTAGAATTAATCTTTGAGATGGGACTTGGTCGAGCAAAACCTTCAACAATACCTTTGGAGACTAACATCAGGTTAACTACTATAGAGTTTGATGAAGCAACAAGAAGTCGAGGCGATCGATGCCTTATTAACAATTGCTAGTGCTTATTAGATACTAATAGGAAAATTGTTATATATACTTGACCATAACAAAGCCAGATATTAGCTATACTGCGCAAACACTGAGTTAGTTCATGTAGCAACCAAAACAATCTTATTGGGAAGCTACTATCAGAGTAGTAAGATACTTGAAACTTACACCAGGGCAATTAGGTATTCTCATGAGTTCATTACATAGTCAAGAACTCACATGTTGGTGTGACTGATCAGATTGGGTGACTTTCCCAAACACTAAAAGGTATGTGACAGACTACTTAGTTAAATTTGAGAGTTCATTGGTGTCTTGGAAATCTGAGAGGCAACGGAAAGTGTTAAGGAGATCTGCAGAAGTAGAATAGAGAAATATGGCTTCAATAGTGGCTGAGATTACATGGTTACTGGCTTGTTTAAAGAGTTGAGAGTAAGAGTGACACATCCAGTGTTAGTTATGAGGCTGCCTTAAAAATTGCCTCTAATATAATATTTTATGAGCGTACAAAGCATATAGAGATAGATTGTCATTTCATTTGGAACAGGATCAAGAATGGACTCATTGAAACAGCGTTTGTAAGAACTGAAGAACAACATGACGATTTACCGACTAAGAGGTTAAGTAAAGTACAACATTCTTATTTGATGAACAAGCTGGGAGTTTTCAACATTTTACACCCTCCATCTTGTGGGAGAGTATTAACACGTGGCAGTTTAGGTTGTTACAATCAGTTATATTAGTGGTTAATTATGCAACTTGCAAGTGTAGTTAGTTGAGGCGGTTAGCTTAGCATTTCTACTCTATATATTTGTATCTATTGTACTGATAACACATTAGATCAATACAATTCCCAATTCCAAAATATCTTCTTCAATAATTCTCTCTCTGGGATATTTGTCACCATTCATGAATAACTTGAGCTCAACTTTCAAGTTCATACTTCATATTTTTACGATGGTTAATGAGATGAATGGTCTCTTTATAAAGTTTAGATAATTCTTCTCCCTTTAAACTATCTTCTAGGATGTTTGTTAGGCCCAAAGACTAATTTTATAGAATTGAAGTCTCAAAGGAAGACATTGAATATGCTAATAGATCATTTCTTTCTCACTAGCAATGTGTTGGGGATGAAGTTAAAAAGTTGTACTGAGTGAGTGGATCTTTACCAAGCGAAAATTACGTGTTAAATGATGAATTGTGAGTATCATTTATCTATTATTTTACTTTCGATTTTTTTTAAGTGAATATATATACATTAGAGTTTGTAGTTGACATAACATATAATTTAGATTGAAGACATTGTATACAGTGTGCTTGATCCTTAATTTGTTATCATTTTTGTTCGAATATTTACAACTTCATATCATTGTGTAAATAGGCAAATGATTGTATTTAAATGTATACTTTTTTAGTTACTCCTTAGATATTATTTAAACTGTCATATTTTTTATTTGTCGTTTATTACAATGTGAATCTGAATTGTTACCACTCAAATCTTTCATATTTATAAATATATTTGCTTTGTGTTTAAAGAATTGTAATTTTTTAGAATTTTAATCCCTTATAGGAGTTTTTTTTCCAGGTCGATGATTTTCGTGAGATGTCTAAGGCTACAAGTATACATGGGCTTTAGTTTATTTGTTTTCCCGTCTAATTTATTTTAGCGAAAAGGGTTTGAAAAATACTCCAACTTTGGCCGAAATTGTTGTTACGATACTAAACTTTATGAAGGACCTTTTACCCCCTGCACTATTTAATAGTGTATTTTAAAGGTATATATGTGCACATGTGGACACGTTACTATTTATAATGATGCAATATTTATGATGTCCACGTGGACACATATATACCTTTAAAATACATTATTAAAATAGTGCAGGGGGTAAAAGGTCCTTTCCAAAGTTCGATATTGTTACAACAATTTCAGTCGAAGTCGAATATATTTCAGACATTTTTCCCTTTATTTTATTTCCACTTCTTCACTTTTCCATTTATTCTATAAATTTATGACTTTCACTTATCAATAATAGCTTTTGTGTCTTTTCCATTATATATATATATATATATATCTATCAAAAATAAATCTTTCAAACAAATACTTAAGAGATCTTAAAACTATAAATTTATTACAATAGAAAATGAAATAAACATAATAATACCACTTCACAATACTACTAATAGGTAAGGTGCAAAGAATCGTTCATACAACTTTTTATTGATACAAAATATGTTACTATACTGTGAAAAATACGGAAATACAACACCAAAAGAATATTATTACTCCAACTAAAAAAGAAGAAGTGATACTAGGGGTACTAATTTTTCTTTTTCATTTTTTATTAATATAATTAACTAGGAACCAAATCTTGGATGATAAGAGTCGATGAGAATAAAATTACATAGAAATAATAAAATGTATTAAAACTTGAAACAAGATCTTTTACGAATATAAAAATTAAGAAATATATTTTTTTTTAAAACATTTATAACTTTGTATATTAAACAAATAATAACTTATAAATTTAATAAGGTCGACTTTTGCACGGCCAAGTTAACTAGTATTTAATATTCCATGGAATAAGAACAAAATGAAATTATTTAGACAAGTAAAATTTACCCAAATAATTAAACATTTTCATCATTAATTAATAGGTTACAAATTTAAATCGTAGAAACATTATTAATCTTTATTAGGTAATGTGGCCGCCATGGGTGAATTTAAGCTTAAAAAATGGGTCACCTGAACCCGTGGTCATCTGACAAAACTCGATGTATTACTTGTATAATTTTTAAAATATATCCAATACCAACTGAAGGAACCCATGAACACAAACAACTAGATGGTTCACTGGTTTGAGTGTCAGTTTTCCACTTTGAGGTTGAGAGATCGATTCCCAGATGCTGCATTTTCACAACCTTGCATTTTATTTTATTCACAAAAGAGTTTCTGCATTCAGCCTTTTTAAAACTTCTTCTAATGACTTTTTCTTATAATAAAATTTATTTATTTTGCAAATGTATTTAATATTTTTCTTATTTTTCTTATGAAAAACCTATATTTATTATTGCTAAAATAAATAAGGCCCCTCAAATTTGAAAGCCTAAGTTAGTTGCCTTTTTTCTTAAAGGGACAGAGCCGTCCCTGACAATGATGCACCCGTCTTCTTGAAATTCTAGATTCGCCTCTGGTGGCCGCGCTTCGCACTATCGTTAAAATATGTGTTAGATTTTTTTTTGTCGGATTAATAATATATTTAATATATTGTCAGAATATCGTTATTTTTTTATTTAATTGTATTATAAAGATTGCTAGGGAACTTATCTGTGCACCGCGCGATAAAAGAATTTCTAAACTTGTGATTTAATAGCTCAATATTATAAATAATCTAAAAAAATAGAGTTTGATCTTGTATTTTTTGTTTGAAAAAAATGTGATGTGCAAATCCATAAAAACTAATACTATTTCAAATAAAAAAACCAGATTCAAATTAAATTTCTTACCATTTAATTGCACATTAATACTATTTCAAATCCATAAAAACTACCTTCTTTGCTGAAAGTTTATTTTTACTTTATTTTTGCATTACTTTCCTCCTCTCCCTTTTTCAAGTTTCATTTTCCTTATATATATTCCTTCGATAATTTCCTCTCAAATGTTTGTTTTATAATTATTCTTTATCCTTCATTTATTCACACTTTTATGTAATTATTTGTATTGATTTCACAAATAGATGCTAATATACCATACTTGACAGAAGGATAAAAAGTTCATGAAAATTGGAGTGACATTCATCTTTTATCTTCTGCATAAATCGTAAGATCTTTTTCGATATTCATATATTGTACTATAACTGTGAATATTAAATTACACATATATTTCTATAACAATCACAACAAACATACAATATAATCATATGATTATAATAA
This sequence comes from Solanum tuberosum, assembly GCF_000226075.1. Lineage (NCBI taxonomy): Eukaryota > Viridiplantae > Streptophyta > Magnoliopsida > Solanales > Solanaceae > Solanum > Solanum tuberosum. The sequence continues at coordinate 230,224 of NW_006239222.1, forward strand.
TTGAACTTAAACACATTTTAGGAGGATAGTAATAAATATAATTATTATTATGAAATGAGAGGATGGAATAATAATTAACATATTTATTTTTTAGAATAATAAGTAAATAAAATTGTAGGAAAAGTTATAATAATAAATAATAAATTGGCCAAAAAAAAATAATGTTACAACACTTCTTCGACCTATATAAATATTGATAAATATCTCTCTTTTCCTTTGTCTCGGATCTTGATTCACATTAATTTTGTATTGTTTATTTTTATTTTTTAATAATTATAATTGTAAGATAATGTTGCATAATCCTAGAAAAGATCGATTGAGACTCCCTTCACGGTCCCACGAAGATCTCTACGTACTTGTCCAGGACAAGTGAGATCTTCGGCCTGCGTGCCTTGGAGCAGCTCAAACAAAGAAGAGTCTGGTCCGATCTGAATTCACGCACTGCCCGCCCGTCTACTGCTAGGTCCGGAAATGGCGTCGGACGAGGGCACCGTTATGCCCCTTAATGAATCGAATGGTCCTTCGACCTTCGTTTGATTCCGACGGCCGGCATAGATCTCATGAGACCGGCCCACTATTACTACGAAAAAAGCCCTGCCCTCTCCTTCGCTACTAGGAAAGTAAGCAACTTCTATTAGCGCCGGACCTTGAGTCGAATTGATCGTGTCATGTGCAACGTCCATCAATGATGGTTCATTAATTGTAGTTCTCTTTGTGACTTTTCTTTGTTTTGTATGTTATATAAAAATACAAGATAAAGCAATGAGAAGATAAATTATTCCTAAAAGGGAGAGAAAATTATTAGACACCAAAAACTTTAATAACCAGGAAGGAAAACATACTTTTGATTTATGAAAATTCATACATTTTGAAGATGACAAAAAGAAGAAGATATCGACTTATCAAATAATAAACATGTAAAATTACATCAACATATAACTCCATTATTTCACCTATTCATAATTTGTAAAAAATATCACAATTATATATCAAAAGTGATAATATAATATTTTTTTTTTTTTTAAAAACACCAAAACATTCAAAAGAACTGATAATTTGGCATCAGAAGAAAAGACAAAATACGATTGATTAAAGAAGTAACATGAAATCTATCTATTACTTATTACATGGAAGATGGAAAATAGTTGCAGACCTTTTTTTGGTGCTATTTATATATTTTTACTATAAGCATGTAATATTGTATTAATTAATGAATAATAAAGGTGTTTAATAGGTAGTAATAATATTAGGTAACCAAAGATTAAAAAACTGAAACTTTACAGTACCCATTTATGGGTAATTTAAGAGGAACAAATAGCTTGAATTGGATGGATGTAGTAGTAGCGTAGGAAAATATTAATTAAATGAGGAACTTTTGAGGTCTTTTTTTTCATAATTAAGAGAGTTAAAAAAAATCAGTTCTATAACATAATTTATGGAGATGTGAGTTATGGAAATAACTTTAAAAATAATTAAAATAATAATTGAAATAAAATTAAATAAAAAGTCAAAAAAAATGGAGAAAAAAGATAAACATGATTCTTGATCAAAGAGGCATGCCACATCACTTCTTCTATATTCAACTTTATTTATATACTAGAAAACATAACCGCGCTTCGCGCGGTGCATTAATCAATTTAGAAAAGATTTTTTAAAATACATTTTTGTCAAACAAATATGATAAAACTTTTCATGTTTATGCATAAAAAAGTAATTATAAATATTCATGAAATCTTTATTATATAAATAAGTTTGTTATTAAAATTAAAGTTAGGTGAACAATACTTTTTTTATTATTATATCTTCTTGTTTCATTCATTAGATAATATGAAATATTTGTTTTCCAAAAATTTTCCTTCGTTAAAGAATAAAACAATGAAAAAGAAAAGAAACTAAACAATTAGTTATTATCCTATGGCCAAAATTAATTCAACTAATATTGTTTTTCTCTAAGCTTATTTTTCAAAGCTAAATAAGATCAGATTAATTTGATATTTTAAAATTAAGATTTAAGTATTCAAAAACTATATAGAAAGTAGGGATAAGGGTCTGAAAAATACCCCAATTTTGGTCGGATTTGCTGTTGCGATACTAAACTTTCATGAGGACCTATTACCTCCCTAGACTATTTAATACTGTATTTTAAACATATATATTTGTCCACGTGGACATAAAAAATAATGCAAAATTATAAATAGTAATGTGTCCACGTGGGCACATATATACCTTTAAAATACACTATTAAATAGTTCAAGGGGTAAAAAATACGATATTAAATAGTCTAGGGAGGTAATAGGTCCTCATGAAAGTTTAGTATCGCAACAGCAAATCCGACCAAAGTTGGGGTATTTTTCAGACCCTTATCCCTACTTTCTATATAGTTTTTGAATACTTAAATCTTAATTTTAAAATATCAAATTAATCTGATCTTATTTAGCTTTGAAAAATAAGCTTAGAGAAAAACAATATTAGTTGAATTAATTTTGGCCATAGGATAATAACTAATGTTTAGTTTCTTTTCTTTTCATTGTTTTATTCTTAACGAAGGAAATTTTTATATTAAAAAGAGAGAAAAATATTCAAAAAGTGACAAATTAAATAAATGGAAATATGATATGATCTCGTTACAAATTTAGCTAAGATATACTAGATTAATGGATGAAATCTTCATGTATTTATGCATACAAATTTAAATATTTTCTCAAATTAGTTCCAAAAGTTTGAATATCACCTATTTCATAATTGATTAAGTTTATAGCTTAGATTTAAAAAAAAATCTAATTGTCAATTACAAATGTAAATATATTAACATTAAAAAAATATTTGTTAATATAGCCCATATCATATAAAAAAACACTATCACTTTTGTATAGATTACAAAGTAAAAGAAAAAAATTAAATATAACTTTATAAATTTTTAAGTTATGATATATTTATCATCTACTAATTTATAATGTGTAAGAATTAAAAATATGTTGATGAAGATCCATGTCATGAAATTTTAACTTCAATTTGTCCAGCAAGAAAATTTCTTAGCCAAAAGTAATGTATTTCTTCTCTAATTGATTTCAGAATCTTCTTGCCCACTTCCACTTAACATTTCTCAAGGCACGACGCCTCGAGGTTCAGGGGGCGAGGGCAGGGGGGCCTCGAGACACGGCGCCTCGAGATCTGAGGGGTGGGGCGGGAGGGCCTCGAGGCACGGGGCCTCGAGGTCCGAGTGGCGGGGTT
>NW_006239222.1:242544-301256 GCF_000226075.1 Solanum tuberosum
ATTTAGAGGGCCTCGAAGTTTTGGGATCTGGGGGCCTCCGGGAACAGCGTCTTGAGGTTGAGGGGTCTCGAGGTCCGGGGAGTGGGGGGAGGGTGGCCTCGGGCACGACGCCTCGAGGTCCGAGGGGAATTGAAAAGGCTTCTTGATGATAATAAAAGATTGTGAATTGCCTTGTTGTGATCCCTATTTGATTGATTGGTGACTTGCTTGAATGCATGAAAGTGGACTTGAATGATATGAGTTGTTGTCTCCCAGTGTGATTGATATTACTTGTGTGCATTGATTTTTTTTAACACAGTGATGAGACGCTTGATATAAAAGCTAAAGGTAAATAGTTTCGGCTAGTGATATTTTGTGATAAACTAAAGGAAAATGGTCCGACAAGTGATATTTTGCGATAAAAGCCGAAGGAAAATGGTTTTGGCTAGTGAAATTTTGTGATAAATGCCGAAGGAGAATGGTTCCAGCATGTGATATTTTGTGACAAGAGCCGAAGAAAAATGGTTTCGGCTAGTGACATAAATGCCAAAGAAAAATGGTTCCGGCAAGTGATTGATGTGAAACCGAAGGGAAATGGTTTTGGCTAGTTACATTGTGCCGAAGGGAAATAGTTCCGACAAATATTGACCTTTGTGATCAATCTATTTGATACATATATTTGACTTGTTTGGTGCATGTAGTTGAGACAATTGTTGTGTTGGATTGATTTATTTTTTATATGAGTTGCATATGTTGATATTTGTGACTGAAATGCGTTGTACTTAAGAGAAACTGATTTGATACATTTTGGTTATTGAAATATGACTTTTGATCTATGATTTTTGAGCCTTGTGACTTGTGTATTGTAGAACTATTATGTTGATGATTTCTGTGCAGGTTGTAGTTTGTGGAGGTTCGGTGGGGATGAAAGGAGTATTCAAATTAGTTATGTTACCTACTTTATTAGGTTGCTTGTTGGGTACCATGTTGGTGGTACTCACTCCTTGCTTCTACACTTGTGTAGTTTCTGAGCCCGAACCCATGTGATCTTCTTCTTCTCTTGACTTCGAGGCTTGTTGAAGGACTTGAGAGGTAGCTTTTTGTCATCTCGATTGACCCTCTTTTGCTTTATTTATGCTTTGCTCTATTTGAGAAGCAAAGACAATTGAGACTTGAATTTATCTTTCAAATTTTGTATGTACATTAATGACTTGTATACATTGATAATCAGATTTTGGTGTATTATTTAGAATGAATAAGTTTTTCGCTTTTGTTTGTTCTTGCCTTATCTTTCCACATTTCTTTTGTTCTTGTTGGGTTGAGCTTGAATTGTCTTGGTGGAAATATACAAGTTCCATCACGTCTTTTTTTGGGTCGTGACATGGTTAGTTAAAAAAATTAATTGAGAGTGTATCAGATGTTTATCATCAAAAATTTAAACATTGATAGGTGATTAAAGTAAAATTTTAAACTCCATTTGTAGGGCTTTTAAAAGTTGAAAAACTCACAAAATGGATCTTCTGATTTATTGATATTTTGATAATTTGATCATTGAAATTCATTTGGAATGTCATTTTGAAGCATGGTAAAATTTGATGGTGTTTTGTGGATTGAAGTTCTTAAGAGATGAAATTAATTTTTTGTAGAATATTATATAATATTGTATACTAGAGTGAAAATATGTATTAATATCTCTTATATATGTAATTATACGCGTTTATATAAGGTTGATACAATATTTACATTAAGTGATTGATATTCTAAATAGGATTGTAGATACACTATTGCAACTTTTTTTAAGTATAAAGATGTAAACTAGGACGGATATGACTACATAAATACAATATATATTATGTTGGATGGTAAAGAGGAATCATTGAATCCTTGTTGTTTTTCACTAATAGCAGACCTGATATTGTTTTCCGTGTTGGGATTTATGCAAGATTCCAAACTTGTCAAAAGGAATCACATTTGAAGGTTGCTAAGAGAATCCTGAGACATTTCAAGAAGAAAGAGACCTGGTTCTATTCTGTCCATCAGGAGATTTTTTTTATTTGGAGGAATATGATGATGTTGATTATGCAGGGTATCAAGTTTATAGAAAGAGTACCTGAGGAATGACTCGTTTTCTAGGCTCCTCTATCATTTCATGGGGAACTAATAGGTAAGATTCAGATGCTTTTTCAACAATTGAGGCAAAGTATGTAGCAAATGCAGCTTGGTGTTCTCAGCTCATGTGGATCAAATAGCAGCTTGAAGTTTTTAGAGTGATCTCTTAGACTATCCTTCTATGGTGTGATAACACGAGTGCTCTCAATATGGCTAAGAAGCCAGTCCATCATAAAAGGACTAAGCATATTGATGTGACATATCACTTTCTGAGGGATAATGTTGAGAAAGGAAATATCAGCATGCAACTATGTAAGACCGAAGATCAAATTATTGACATCTTCACTAAAACTTTGACTAGGGACCTGGTTGAGATAAATAAATTGAAGTTGGGGATCCTGAAACTTGACTGAATGGATCTTGCCTGAAGCAATTAACCCTCTCATGACTATGCAAAGGCAACATGTATCCTTGTTTTTCAGTAATGTACGTTTTAGCAAATTCAGTCTTATACCTTTAGTAGGTATACACACATGGTGGAAGTGCTGGAGGAAAGTGAAGAACAAGTCCTTAGACATGTAATGGATCTTGAAGTACTATTTCTGCATCTCCTGGCCAAATCCAGCAAATATAGGCAATTACATTCAAACTATAGAGAGGGACCCGGTCCGTTCTCGAAGGTTAGCACTCTTAACATTGCATATTGAATTATTTATGAGAACCATTGCAATTGCCACGTGTCTATTATCCATGTATCACCATTGTCCCATCATTTGAATACCAAATGACACTTCCTTTCAAGGTACCTAATACATCCTTTCATTTTCTTTTATACTCGCTTTTCTTTCAATCTCCCCAAAAAATTCAAATCCCCTTTCAAAATTAGAAATTTTCAAAACCTTTTTTCTCCTCTCTGAAAACACTTCAAAAAAAAATTTCTGATGAATAAATTCTTGAGTGTGAAGAGGGACCAGGCTCAACAAGCAAAAAGAAGAAGGTGGAAAATATGATGTCCAGAAAGGAAAGGTTTGATAATCTGAGAACTTCAAATATTCTAAGTGGAAGGGTGTCTAACCTTGAAATGACAAAAACAAAATCAGGCATGAAGAGTCGAGCTGATTCTTTAAAGATTTATAGTGGGACCCATTTGTTTGAAGGTCACTTACATGTGTTGCATGAATCAAAAAGTGAGAGACTTCTATTACAACATGGTTGTTATAGATGATAAGAGCCTAAATACTCAGGTAGGTAACTATCTCTTCCATCTGAATGAGAAAATTTTAAGAGAAATTCTGAATATGTCCAAGGAAGGGATCAGGTTGGTTGTTGGAGGATCTGCCTCACAATAGTTTTTTTATGGAAATCAGCAAACTCTCAAATCTTAGCGGTGAAGGTATTGTCATTTTTGCATGGGCTTGGACTTGCTTTGATGATGAGTAGGCTTGACACCCGGAGTGAAGTGATTCTAGGGCTGCTTAATCAAGAAGTAAGATATATGAGATAGAAAAGTGATATAACGAAGAGAATCTATAGTGTATATGTACTGAAATGACTTTCAACGAAAGATTGCCTTTGCCAACTATTCTAGTTGTGTAAAAGATGAGAGCGAGAAAGAAGGCTCGAGAGACTTGTCTGGAATCAATCAACAAAAGCTTCACTTCACCTGCACAAGCACACGATACTATACATTTGGTATTCCTAAGAAGTATCTTAAAGGGAAATATCCATGGTGCTTTGAGTTTGTCATTAAGGTGTTGTTGCCTAGCTAACAAAAACAGGAACTAGTTCGTCGGCTACTAATTTATTCATCTTAAAGGCCTTGAATAAGTTGAGTTTATCAATCTTTCTGCCACAATGCTAGAACACATGCACAAGACCATATCTGTTAAGGATGATAAATATGGCATGGGAAAAGGGTACCTTCTTACTTGGAATGTTAATATTTGAAAGGGAAGATAGGAAACAAAAGTAATTTGTCTAAGCCGGTGGTGGAACATGATCAGCTCAATCATGAGTTGAAATCTATAACAGTTGCTCTTGCTAACAAAGATACTAAGATCGCTTGTCTAAAGGCTCAACTTCTGAATAGCACAATCAGGACCAGGTTGAAAAGAACTGGCAGCAAGAATGTTGAACTTCAAGAGAGGCTTCTGAAAAACCATGCTCAGGTAGATGCTCTACTAACCTTAATCTTCCGATCCCTTGCTATATGACCCCATCTCTACCTAAATTTCTATGTCAGTTTTGGTTCCTACTCTTCTGTTGAAATTCAGTGGGTATTGTCTTGGTTCTCATTCATAATATTATTTCAATGTGTTTTGATTGCTAGTATTTTGTTTACGAATGAAAAATACCTTGTTTCTACTGACTTGTCTCATTACTTTGTGCATTTTCACTCATGCCAAGTGTTGCCCAAGTGGCCATGAATTTTCTTGAACTACATTTCTGTCAACTTGGTTTACTGCTTTACCTCTTTATTATGATGTCAAAAGGGGGAAAATAGTTAAGGTATGAGATCAATGTTAGTTACTTGAAGAGTGAGATCAATGCAGTTACTTCAAGAGGACCTCCTAGTCATGTTGATAGGGGAACTGGTGAAAGGGGAAAACTTGAATAGGTTTGTCATCATCAAAAAGGAAGAAAATGTTATTTTGAAGCTGATTTGAAGTTTTGATGATTTAACAAACCTCGAGAATGGTGAAACAAAGGGACCACCAGTTACTTGAAGAATCATGCTGATAGGGCGAACTGGTGAAAGGGGGAAGAAGTTGAATACGTTTGTCCATCATCAAAAAGGGGGAAATGTTGTTTTGGAGCTGATGTTAAATTTTGATGAGCTATCAAACTTTCGGATCTAACAAGGGACTAGATCCAAGAAGGACTCGGTCTTCTAGTATTGAGACTAATGATAGGGGAATTGAATGAAACAAAGGGACGAAAGTTGAAGTGGCTGGATATTAGTTTGTCATCATCAAAAGGGGGGAAATTGTTATTTCAAGATGATTTGAAGTTTTGATGATTTAACAAATTTCTGGAACTAATAAGGGACCTGGTCGAGGAAAAACTGCGTACATGAAAAAGACAAAAGACAGTTGTTAAAAGCTGTCAAATCTAACGTGGTTGGTGCACAACTTTTAAGAGTAGTAGGCTTTCAGCCAATGGCTTTGCTCCAAGGGTTGTGTCCATATCATATTAGTCTCTTCTCCAAAGACACAACTTAAGTTTTGGTGAAAAAAGTCTTGAATTCTAAAAATCCATAAGCTTACAAAGAAAAAAGTCACGTGTTCTTATATTGTAAATCTACTCTTAAATTATAAATGATAGTAGATCGGTTGCTTGTCTAAGTCTTTAGGTTGATTCGGATTAACTAGAGTTAGGTAGTCGAATCATCTATGTTTTAGTCAAGCCTCTCTATATCATTGTTTTGATGTTCTCTTGGGTAGAGTTGTCTAGGAGTGTCAGCTAGAGTTAGTTGATGTGCAGATGCAGTAGAATTGCTGCTTGTTTATGCTCTTATCTTCGAAGATCTGAGTTGGTGGCTAGAGTTAGCATTGTTGGGTTCCTTAAGTCTAGATCAACTAGAGTTAGTTGGTTTAGTGGGCAATAAAGTTATTGTTGAGATTCATTTGTAGTAGAGTTGCTACAGTAAGGGGGAAAGGATTAAGAGTTCACTCCCTAGGTTACAAGAGTTTGTAATATGAAGCTTTGCTCCGTTTTGAGTGAACGGAGTTTGGGTTGAAATCCTGTGAGTACAAATCACGGTTTTCACCTCCCTTGAGCAAGGGGGTTTCCACGTAAAATCCTTGTGCTTGATTTACTTTTGATTATTTATTTTCCGCACTATTATTCTGTTGAGGGACCTGGTCCTGTGATCACTAGTGGACGCATCCATTCTAACACACCACAACCCGTGTTAATGAAATTGGGTTGATCACTCCCTTTTATGATAGTGTAAGTAATGTCTTGATTTATTAGTTTTAGATTATAGGGATTATGGGTGTAAAAGTAAAGAGAAAAGGCATGATCAATTTATACAATAAATATAACTTTTCCGATGATTCAATCATATAAACAACAATTATGATCACGCCTAAATCTATAGCAAGTCGATATATTGGGCATGCATACATTTTAAGTTTTGAAATGCAAGACAATAATTACGATATAGTTTTGACTTTCAAAGTGAGAAATTGAATCATGATCCACATTTCATCAAACATCTATATTTAAGCATAAATATCAAGACAAAAAAAGGAAAAATAGAAAAGAAAGAAAATGAAAGTACTATTGTTTATAAAAATATAATTAATAAAACAAACCTTTTAGAAATATTTAATAAGGAGAATGATTTGTCCTACAATAACAGTGATGCTGAAAGAAAGAGAAAGTGAGACCAGACAAACTACTAAGAAATATATTTTATTTATTGAGATTCTTTCGTTTATGTTCCTTCGGCCAAATTTAATTATAGGCACTAGTTAAAATATATAAATCAATATAATAATTATGTATATTATAATCCATGGCTACTGAGTCGAGTCTGTCATTATGACTTGCCTAGTACGGTTTATATTTTTTGTGTGGTTTGCAGGCTATTATAGTTTACATAATGAAGAGTTTACCCAGTGCATACAAAGTGCTCACTCGAAGTATAGAAATTGTGATAGAGATTATAGCAATTGCAAGCTATCGGATTCCCAAAAACAATTATGTATATTATATGTATGTATACTATGTGTATGTTTATACTTATATATATGAACCCTATATATTTACTGACTATATATTTTATGAAATAGATCATCCAAAAATATTGAATTATAATTATCTCTTTATTTTCATCAATAGTGATATTATGTCCACTTTCAATAATAATTTCACAAGCTAGAAATTAAATAAATCAACTTGTGAATGAAGAAAAAGTTATTGTTCTTTATTTGTAGTAAAAAAAATAGTAAATAGTCGTAAAACAACATAAGACATAACTAAGCCACCGTATGTTAACTTCTTCCAATTTGAAGAAAACTTGTAGTCTCTTATCCAAATATTTATTTAATTACATTAAGGACAAAATTGTAGCAATATGAGAAGCATTGACAATTTCTTATAAAGATTATTGATATGATATGGAACTAAAAAAATCACTTTAGAACATTTCAAGAAAAAAAGATGACTCAACATGAAACTTAAATAAAAGAAACTTTGTAAACTAGTTGGTTAGTCTTTTGTCTTTTATCTTATTGATTTTTGAAGGGAAAACAAAATCATATCTTATGGTTTTTAACTTATGTATTGATAATGTAACGAAATTGTTAGCACTATTTAATCATATTAAAGATAATGATAATATTTATGTTTTTGTAATCTATCTATACTTAATATAAAGTTAGGAATCAAAAATCGATGTGGCATGTCTTTAGCTGGTTAGGATTCATATTTATCTTTTTAAAATATTCTCTGCCTTTTTCTGTATTTTTTCCCTTATTTTCTCAATTAATGTATCCCAAAATCCAATCCAAGATAACTGCCTCTTTCTTTATCATTTTGATGAAACTTTTCTTCCACAATAATTTAAGGAGCTCTTAAATAATGCTTTATTTAAATAAATAAATGGATCGTTTATTTTCGAGTCCGCCCCAAAACAACACTTTCTGAACCTTACATATCAAAGGGAATCCTTTCTAAAAATACATATCAGAACGGACATTTTGCTCATTTGGGTGAACTATGACTAACAAATTTAACTCCATCATCCGTCAGACCCAAATTCAAAACAAAACTACACCAATTTTAAGGGTAGTTCGTCCATAAATGGGCTAACTACAATTCTTTTTACTAACTTAATTCTCACTTGAAGTTATATCATATCTCAATTTTAAGTGTATTGTGAAGTCTTTTTTATACATAAAATCAGGGTCCTTTTCAATAATAAAGGTATTAAAAAATTGAAAAGAAAAATCATAAAATAAATTTTACCATTTATTTACTTACCATCAATAGTCAATCTCGACAAATTCAAATCTCCTCTAAATAGTTTCATATTTTAGATATGCGCTTCTCTCAATATTTTGAATCTTTCAATATATTATAATTTATATTCACTCAAAACGGTTCAATGTTGTGGCACGTCGAATTTTAAAATTGATCTTTGAATAAGTTTTAATGGCTAAACATGGAGTCTTTCACTATATTCCAACCAACTCAAATTTCCTCTACACAGAGGCGGGCCCACATTTTCATTTGAGGGTGCACATGCAACTGTTATCTTCGAAAAATGCTACGTATAAATACCTTGAGATATAAAATATATTTTATTAGGCATCTTTAAGGCACTAAAGTTGAATGGGTGCCCTGCTTTAAACGCTTTGCAAAGCTGTGCTTTTCATTTTTCGTTTTTATCTTAGAAGCTTAAAAATATTGGATAAAATAAAGGGGCTAGCTAGTTTTGAACTTGCGATTTTGTAGTGCAGAGTAAAGTTTAAAACAATACTTTACATAAAAGAATCATTTTATTCATATTTATATGTTAATAATATTATCACAAAAAATGGTATTAGGAGACATGCTTTAGCTAAGGTGCATTAGTCTTTGATGGTGAGCCCATCATCTTCAAATCCTGGGTTCGCTTCTGCCTCTACATAGTGTGAAATTTAGATATGGTCTCCTCTTGATATTTTGTATCTTTTAATATATTATTCACTTGAAATAATTTCACATTTACGACATGTCAAATTTTAAAACCAAACGTTCAAGAAACTTTAATTGCTGAAAGCAACGAAAAAGAAGGAAGAAAAAGAAAGAGAAGAATAACAGCAACGAAGAATAAGGAAGTAGCGAAATAAAATGCACTTCGCTTGAAAATTGAAAGTGTCGAATAACCATTTTTTATAAGAATTGATAATTAGATGTAATGATCTAAACCGTCGTTAATTAGAAAGCGAAAAAAAAACATCAGGAAATACTGGGGTCATTATCCCGCCAGAGCAGACCAAATGCTGCCAGGGCGGCAACGCTCTAGCGGGATAAGTAGCCGCCAGAGCGGGATAGGCGAGACAGAATGTAAATGCCGCGAAGTCTGATTTTCTCCTCTTTCCCAAAACACCTAAAAGAGGCGTGAATCACCCTAGAAACCCTCAAAAGGTTGCTTTTAACTTAGGAAGGAATGAGAAGGAGATTTCTAGCGTGAGGAGGTCGATAACTTGCGAATTATTGGTCAAATCCACCATCTTGTCGTTCGGAAACCCAATTTGGAGCTATAATCCCGTACAGTAGCTTGGCGCCCAGGTAGGCTAGGTTTATTTAATTGAGTAGTTTCAAATCCGTTATTCGATGCATAGTATATTGAGTTTGACGGTAGAATTCATGCATAGGCTTTCGTGCACCGAATCAAGATGTTGTACGTGTACCTTAGGTATTCAATCAGACGTATACCGTATGAGAAAGCATTAGTAGATGAACGAGGGGTAGGTGATGGTTGTGATTTCATGTTTGTGTGATATATGTTTGTAATTGCTTCATTGTATTGCATGTATGTATGTGAATGTTGCATTATTGATCACACCCTATGTAAATGAGTATGAACGAATAACTATATGTCATGAATCACCTCTTGATTGTATGATTATGAGAATGTACATTGTGATTGTGGTATGTTGAATGGATCGGGTGTTACGTTCCAACACACTAACTTGGATCGGGTGCCACGTTCCGACGCATATATGGGATCGGGTGTTACGTCCGGCACACTAACTTGGATCGGGTACCACGTACCGGTACAATAACAGTTTGGGTTTGGGTTCTATGAGAGGACCATTGGATTGTCATATTTACTTGTTATTGAGAATGTGGAATTTGACATGTTTTCCTGAAATGATGTGAGTATTGTACATTATGTTCTTATATGTGGGGGTTACGATATGCAAGTTGATGGGAGATATTTGCTTGTGTGAGGAATTGTGAATGGTAGAGTCTCAAATCAGGTTGTGGTATGATTAGGGGAAACTAAGGGTCTCGGTGCTATCATTGTTATTTAGATTATAGCCAGGGGTATTATATTAGAGTCCATAATCGGGTTGTGGTATGATAAGGGGGAACCCTAATACTTGAAGATTTTTATTCAGTGTACACCTAAACTATATTCTGTTTTAATTACCCCCCCCCCAAACTTGCTTATTTCTCCATCGCGTACACTTGTATGGTCTGGCCACTTCAATCGTGTCTACACGCGCATGACAGGTTGACAAAAGTGGTGATGTGAATTTCCAGTTGGATAAATATTAGCCACCTAGATAAATAAATGTCAAACCTTCTCACCTAAACTTCTCACTAAGCTCTAAGAAGTGTAATCGATGACGGTAGATTTCAAACCTTTTGGCTCTCTAAGAAGTGTAATCGACGGAGTAAAGGGCAGATTTCGCGGAACTCTTTTTGGATTTGGGTCAGTTGCAGTTCTTAGACGTGAAGTTCTTGCTCAATTTCGTGAAGCGTTTGGTCGATTTTCTTTCGATCTTGTCTGAAATTCTTACCAAGTAAGTGATTATCCACTCTTATGATGTGTTATTGTTTGTTTCCTTTACTTCTTCATTTATATTTTACCCTATTTTTCGTTTAAGGTTTCGCCATAATTTGACTAGGGTTTTTCCATAGTTTCCGATTGAGTTTCTGATTGATCTTTCAATTAGGGGTTTGATAGTTTTCAGCTAGAATTTTCACTTAATGAATGTATTATTATGAATTTGTTCAGCTTATGCATGCATGAGTATTAGGGTTTTTGGTAATTAGTTCAAAAAATTAGGGCTTTTTAGTAAAATTAAGATTCTAGGGTTTTGATTTCAATATTCTATTTTGGTATTATTAAATGTTGGGGTTTTTTGTAATTTCCTTATGTATATTTGTAAGTTGTTGAGTAAAATCAATATTGTAGGGGTTTTAGGTTTCCAATTCATCTATTATGTTTTTGTTTTGTTAAATATTATAATTTTCTTGTATAATTGTATGCTTATGAGTAAAATTTGGTTTTGTTGCCTCTGTTTTCCTGTTGTTGTCTCTGATTTGGTATTGTTGCCTCTGTTTTGATGTTGTTGCATATGTTTTGTTGTTGTTGCCTTGTACAATATATTGATTATTATTGTGGTTATAGGTTGACACTATGTCTACTAAGTACCTCAATTTAAGGTTCAAATTTGGGGGTATCTTGGTGAGTGGGGTAGGTCCAGTATATGTTGGGGTTAGGACTAAATATGTAGAGAATGTGGATGAAGATCATTTGTCAATTCCTGAACTTGCAGATTATGCTAAGTCTTTTGGGATTAGTAAGTTAGGAAAAATTTATGTAGTTCCATCTCTAGGGGGTGATCTGGTGGAATTGAAAAATGACATGGACATTTGTAACATTTCATTATTTATGCATGATGGAGACACAATAAATATTTATGTGTATCATGACACTATTCTGGAGGATGTGGGTCCCATTGAAGGTCAAATTAGTCAATCTTTAAGTCAAGTGGGTGAGTCTTTTAATGCACACGGGGAATCTAATGGTTCTTTAACTGCACAATAAAAAAAAACCAGATCTAGGGATAGATTCCTCTTCTTCATTTCCATCTAGTGAAAGAGTTGAGAATGATGGAGTTGCAGGTGTCTAACAAGAAACTGATGATAGTTATTCTTCAATAGATTGGACTAATACTGAAGAAGAAGTTGAACCTACTGTCTAACAAGGAACTGAACCTTCTATTCAAGAAGAAGTTGAACCAAGTGCCCAAGAAAATGCAGAGGAAGATATAGACAATGATTCTATTTGTTCTGACCAGTCTATTGACTATGGAAGTGATGTGCATGAGGAGTTGAGGATTGTTGAGGAAGATGTGAGATAGTTTAGAGAAAGTATGAGGAGAAAGAAGAAGGAAAAAACAAAAGGCTTTTAGGTGAAGTTGTACTTGATGAAGGGTATGAAGATATTGAAAAAGGCAAAAAAAAAAATCAAGGATAAGCTAACAGAGGATGAGCCATACTATGACAGTTCTGATTGTGATATTTTTCAAAGTGGTGAAGAAGAACCTGTTTCTGATGATGAACTTGAAGGAGGGAGTTTAAGGGGGAGAAAGAAGAGTAATAGAGTGATAGATGATTCTACTTGTGATGTTGTAATATGACAGTGTGGTTCGGTATTTGAAAGTGCAAAGGAATTTAGAGAGGCGGTTACAAAATATGCTATAAAAAAGGAGTTGAGTTAGACAAGTATGTGAATGAGAGTACTAGAGTAAGAGTCAAGTGTAAAAATGGTTGTACATGGTTGTTGTATGCATGCAAAGAAGGGAGGAGTGAAAACTTCACTATCAAGACATACAACCTAAGACACAAATGTACCAGGACCACCAATAATATTTTATGTAATTAAAAGTTATTATGTAAGTATCTTAAAGATATGATTATTTCTCAACCAGGTATAAAAGAGTGGGAAATACAAGATTTGGTGAAGAAAGAGTTGAATGTTCATGTAGGCAAGACAATTTGTTTAAAAACAAGAAAAAATGTTTTAAAGGAAATTATGGGGGATCATGTGGCAGAATTTAACAGAATCCTAGACTACATGGATGTGTTACTCCAAACAAATCATGGTAGCACTTGTGTTGTGAAGCTTACAGATTCAGAATCAGAAAATGGGATGAAACAGTTTCACTCTTTTTATATATGTTTTGATGCTATGAAAAAAGGTTTCCAACAAGGATGCAGAAGATGTATAAAGCTGGATGGGTGTTTTCTAAAAGGAATTTGTAAGGGTCAACTTTGGTAGTTGTTGCTAAGGATGCAAACAACCAAATGTATTCAATAGCATGGATAGTAATTGGTACTGAAAGCAAGTTGACATGGAAATGATTCATGACCATTCTACAAGATGATCTTAATCTAGGAGATGGTTCCCAGATCACTATCATTAGTGATATGCAAAAGGTAACTGGATTTTTTTTTATTTGTCTTTAATTTAATTTGATTAAAATTTAACTATCTTTATTATTTTGTTTTGCAACTACAGGGACTAATAGCTGCTGCAGATGAAGTATTTCCAGAATGTGTGCTAAACACATATTAGCAAATTGGTCACAAAACTGGAAAGGCATAGAGAGAAGGAAGAAATTTTGGGCTTGTGCTAGATCCACTTTTGAGGCACAATTTAAGTACAATATAAATGCTCTATCCAAGCTGGGAACATGTATAATTGAAGCCCTTATCAAATACAACAAAGAGAAATGGTGCAAAGCTTTTTTCCAAACTTTTTCAAAATGTGATAGTATAGATAACAACATGGCAGAGAGTCTCAATGCTTGGATCTTGGGACCTATGAACAAGACTATTGTAACTATGTTGGAAGAAATTAGAATTAAGGTGATAAGTAGGGTGAGTAAGTCAAGAGCATTTGCTGAAACATGGACATATGGAATATCTCCAATGGCAATGATGGTATTCAATACCAATGTAACAAGATCAATGCAGTGCAATATTGAATGGAATGGTGATGATGGATTTGAAGTGTTAGAAGGGGGGATACAAGTATACTGTGAACTTGGGTCAACAGAAATGTAGTTGCAGATCTTGGGAATTAAAAGGTATCCCATGTGCACATGGTATAGCAGCAATGAACCACTTGAACATGGATGCATCACAAGCAATTTCAAGTTGGTATAGAAAAGAGACATCTGAAGACATATTCTCATTTCATTCAACCAGTCCCAAACATGGAAATGTGGCCTGAAAGTAGAAACTCAATAGTTGAACCACCTGAGGCAAGAAAAATGTCTGGTAGGCCACCAAAGAACAGAAGAAGAGAAATTGGTGAAGTGAGAAAAGTTGGGAAGTTGTCAAGAATGGGGACAGTAATGACATGTTCAATTTGCAGAGGAGCAAATCATAAAAAGAGAAATTGTATAAAAAAAAACTAAACCTAAGTCTACACCAACACCCACTCAAGAGGTACATTCACATTAAATTGCTTTTATAAATTAGATTAGGTTACTTATTAATTTAGTCTCTTGTTTTATTCTTTTTCTACTCACACTAGTCTTCCAAGCAGCAGCAACACTGGTACAAGAAGAGGTGCAAGAAGTGGTTACAAGAAGAGGCCAAGAGTTGTGGGACAAGGTGTATTTGTTACTAATACTGGATATACATGTATTAATGTAAGTGTCTTATAAAACTGTCAAAATTATATTTTTAAATGTGAGTCCCAAAATAACTAGGTTGTTAATATTTCAGCAAGGATTGTCTAGCAGTAGGAGGATTAATACTGGTGTGCAGAGTTCTGCGCATGTGACAGGTGATATTGGTTTTTAACCTACCAAGAGACTGAAGTGGAAAGGCAAACAGGCCATGACTCAAAGAGAACTTCAAGTCCAAAGTGTTTATGCGTCATATTCAAACCAGATCAAAAGTTGTTGGAATTCAAACAAGGGCACAAGCCAAGGGAAAATCACCCTCAAAGAAAACTTCTTAGTTGTGTGGTTGTTGTGTTTGATGATCAAGAAAACACTAGTTATGTTATGCCTTTATGTTATTATTTCGTGTTTTGTTATCATATTACCAATTACATGTAACTGTAGTTTTATGAAAAAAGGACAAGTCAATTGAACATACACAAAGATATATTTATATATATATAGCTTTAATCAGTAGAAACATACATCACTAAAACACCAAACCAAACTAATCCACAAAATGAGAATCCTAGAACCAAAAGACCTTGCGTTAATAACAATTACATTCACAAAAAAAAATTAACGACACACTAAATCAAAGAACAATAGCACATTACATATCAAACTAATGCACAAAATCAGTTTTAACATCTATCTACACTTCAGTAGTTTTTCTTGTTTGTTGGTCTTCTTCAACAGACCCAAAATCACAGTATTCGCCTGGCTAGAAAATTCTGGATCATACCAATTGAAAAACTTGCAAGGATTTCAAAATAAGGACTGCATTTTATAAAATCAAAGTTAAAAAAAATTACATAATAAGAAATTGGCAAATTAAAAGCAAAAAAATATGAAACAATACATACTTTATAGTGTCTACAACCGAGAAATCTACGTCCGGAATTGTCATTTGTCCGTGAAATTTTCAGACATGGAGGAGTCCCACATAAACAACCAAGTCTCCTATTATAATTCATGAATTTAGCAAATGCAATTAAAACGAAAAAGAGAGAAAAATTCTGAAATTTGAAAAGGATGAAGGGATTAGGGAGAATAAATAGTTAGAGAATAGAGAGAGAAAGTTTTGAAAAGATGCCAAAAATTAAAGAAAAATGGAGATTTTATGGTCTTTTTACTGTTGTAGCTTTATGATGTGGCAAAAATTTACTTCCCCACGCGCCTACTAGAGTTTGTTGTCGATTTCTACGCCAGGTGGACAATAAAGGTGTACGCGATGGAGGAATAAACAAGTTCGAGGGGGGGGGGATAATTAAAACGGAATATAGTTTAGGTGTACACTGAATAAAAAGCTTCAAGTTCAGGGGGGTAACAAGCACTTTTGCCTTTATTATTTTGTTATACATGTACTCTTAGTAGCTCTTGTACATATTTAGACTAGATCTCTGGGGTATTAATTACTTTTCAAGTCTTAACCGAAATTGTGTGTAAAAACTCTTGTTTATAAATTACATGAATTTCTTTTATTCGTCAGTTGTCCCAATTTTTCCGCATTTTTAAAACTTTGGGGATATGAGAGTTCTCCTACTTAGGTGTTAGAGTAGGTGTCCGCACGGCCCGGTGGATTGGGTCGTGACATTAGATTATTTTTTGGGTATGCAATTTCAATTCAATGAATATTTTATCTATTTTTTCCTAAATTAAGTTAAACCATTTTTTTTTATCACAAATGCCAACATCAACAACTTATTTAACTTTTAAGTTCTTAAAGGAATTAACTTTTAGTATAGACACCAGATGCCAACAAAATTATGTGCAAGACATATCAAGACAAAAGAAGAAATAGAAAGATCAAAAAAATGGAAGTAATATTGTTGTTTAGAAAAATAACAAATCTTTCAAAAATATTTAATGTGGAAAATGATGTGTCCTTAAGTAGTGACGCTGAAAGGAAGACAGAGTGAAATCAAGCCTTGCCACTAATTTGGATTTTTTTTTCTTGACAACAAAATATTTATATATCAATAGTGACATCATGTCTACTTTAAGTAATGATTTCATAAATTTGAAATATAATAAATCAGCTTGTGAATGAAGCAAAAGTTATTTTTCTATATTTTAGTAAATAGTCGAATAATAGCATAAGTCAATAACACATAATCAAGCCATATGTTGTTCTTTCAATATGAAGAAGACATGTGCTCTTTCCATTTCAATTGGTTTGGCCTATTTTGATATGAAGTTTGAAAGTAAATAAGATTTTATGATTTTATAATTTAAAATTAAAGATATGTCAAATATATCAAAATATTTTTTAATCGTTTGGTCTTAGACATTTCATGTGAAAATTTGAGATTAAAAAATTCTTTTGAAAAAATTATAATTTTTTAGATTAACTAAAAAAATAGCTCAAATAAATTGAAACTAGGGAGTTTTTTTTCATAATAATCTGGACAAAATTATGGCAATATGGAAACCTTTGATAATTTCCTGTAATGATTACTGATATGACATGGAACCTAAAAAATTATTTAGAACATTCCAAGAAAAGAAGATGACTCAGCATGGAACTTTAATAGAAGAAACTCTGTAAGGACAATTGATTAGTCTTTTGTCTTTACTTACTGAATTTTAAAGCTAAAAAATATTTCTTATATAATTTACTTATAATTATAATACATTGATAGTATAATAAAAAATTTAGCACTACTAAACTATAATAAACTGTTTGTTAGTTTGTAAGATCCAAAAAAATAAGAAAAAATTCATTAGAGGATCTAATTGTGTGTCTTTACTTTAGTTTTGAAATTATTTTCGTATCACATTTACTTCGTCAGAAACATGATTTGACGCATTTAGATACGTATATCTCAGATATATGTGTGTCAAATTAGGTGTAATTTGTTCAAGATATATTATATTCTAGTGTGATTCACATATATCTGAAATAAACTGATTTTCTCGCTCGCCTCTCTCCTCTCTCGCCTCCCTTCCAATGTATCTCTATTCAAAATGTATTTAGTATAAAATATATATGTATCTAGTATTGAAAGACATATGTTGACTCTCTCGTTCTGTGTATTTGTATTTCAGAATGTATCTGGTATCAAAGATACATGTGTTTAGTATCATTTATATTTATATATATATATGACTTGAAATCTATTCAAAATTATTAACGAGTGAGATAAAATTCCCATTATTTTATAGTATTTAACTATTTATGATAGAAATATTTGTGTAACTAGATAATTTATATAATAATTTAAAAATGGTTTACATAGCGATAGCGTATACGTCAAATCCTCATTTTAAGTAAAAAATCAACATTTTTAAAATTTCTAGTTTCAAAGTTGGAATTTCAAATGTTATGACTTCCCTTTTGAGAATTCTTGTTATAAAGTACTCCTTCATCCCTATTCCCTAACCAAGAAGTCTCGGGTTTGAGTCCCCTTGAGTACGGAGTCATCTTTGTTAGGGAGCGATTCACCTTCAATGTGGGACTTCCATGCGCGAATCCAAATTTAGTCGGACTTCAATGTCGTATGAAAAAAAAAAAAAAAAAAAGCATCAAGGAGATGATTCAATCAGAGATTCTTCACAACTCATGGTCTTCAACTAACAGCATAAGTCAACTAATTATAGTTTGAAATCAAGAAGTGTACCTCATGGTCTTCAACTAATAGTTTGAAATCAAGACTTGCTACTAATCTGGATTTTTTCTTGACAACAAAATATTATATAGTGACATCATGTCCACTTTAGTTAATGATTTCACAATTTTTAAATGTAATAAATCAGCTTGTGAATGAAGGAAAAGTTATATTTCTATATTTTTAGTAAATAGTCGAATAACAGCATAAATCAATAACACATAATAAGGTCATATGTTGTCCTTTCAATCTGAAGAAGACAGTGCGGTTTATTATCTAAATGGTTATTCTCTTCGTTTCAATTTGTTTGACTTATTTTGATCTGTTACGGACTTTTAAATCTTATGATCTAAATTTAAAGATATGTTATTTGTACTAAAATGTTCTTTAATTTTGTGGTAATAAACATGTCATGTAAAAAGTTGAAATTAAAAAATTGTTAAAAAATGATTATTATTTTTTAAACAGATGAAAAAGAAAAGTAGTTGAAAGAAATTAAAGCTAATGAAATATTTAGATAACATTTTAGGACAAAATTGTGGCAATATAAAAGGTTTTGATAATTTCCTATAGTGATTACTGATATGATATGGAACCTAAAAAAATTATTTAGAATATTCCAAGAAAAAAAAGATGACTCAACATGGAACTTTAATAAGAAGAAATTATGTAAACACAGTTGATTAGTCTTTTGTCTTTGCTTGCTGATTTTTAAAGCAAAAAATAAAACATTTCTTACATAATTTAATTATATATATTGATAGTATAATAAAAAATTTAGCACTACTAATAAACTACAATAAACTGTTTGGTAAGTTTGTAAGACCTTAAAAGATAAGACAAGATCTATATAGGTGATATCAATTAGTTAGAGGTTATGCATTAGACATATTAGTCTATTATTTTAGGTCATATTTTTCCTAAGAATCTTCTAATTCTGTCTGAGCCACAGAAATTATAGAACAGTTCAAATTTCTATTTTATTTGTATAGCATCTGTCTAAGATGGGCTTAAAGGGAGAATATATCAACTATTACTAAAAAAATTAGTGATAATTGTTATAAAAAACAATAAAAACTTCACTAATTTAGGATTTAACTACATATTTTAAAATTATTTTTTATATCATATTTAATTCGTCAGATACATGTATGACACGCTTAGAGACATGTATCTCAAATATATACGGATGAAATTAAGTGTAATAGTTTCAAATACATTATATTCAATCGTGATTCGCATTTATCTGAATACACTAACTCTCTCACTCGCTTTTCTTTTACCTCGATCTCTCTCGATGTATCTGTATTTCACAATATATCTAATATCAAAGTTATACGTATTTAGTATCAAAAGATATATGTTAAATTTCTCACTCGCCTCTATTCTCTAACGCTCACCTCTCTCCTTGTGTTTCAGAATGTATCTGGTATCAAAAATACATGTATCTAGTATCTTTAAGTCATATGTCATATATAAAATCTAAAGGAGTGGTGTATGTGACTTAAAATTTAATACGAAATTATTAATTAGTGAGACTAAATGTAATTATTCGAGAAGAATGGATTAGTATTGATGGTAGAAATATTTTTGTAATTGGTAATTTTTCCTAATTGTTATTTGTAATCATTTAAAATAAGTTAAATTACAATGATAATTTTAAAATGATTTACATGGCGTATACGTCAAATCCTCTTTAGATGTAAAAAAAAACTCAACATTTTTTAAAATTTCTAGTCTCAAAGTTGGAATTTCAAATGTTATGACTTCCCTTTTGAGAATTCTTGTTATAAAGAAATTACTTTAAAATTTCCTCCATTCCTATATTATATATACCTCTTCACCAATCATTGGGAGCAAACAGTGTAACACAAACCTACAAAAAAATAAGGAAAAAATTTCTTCTTCCCTTGTAAGAAAAAGCATCAAGAAGATGATTCAATCAGAGATTCTTCACAACTCATGGTCTTCAACTAACCAAATTCATCCTTTTTATGAATATCAAAATCATGGTGTTTCTAATTATTCTTCACTTAACTCCAAAGATCAAGATTCCTCTGAAATTTCCTTCTCAGATTTCACTTCCCTTTTCTCTGATGATGTTCTTACTGATCTTCCCATGGATGATATGGAGTTTGTTGATGTCTCCCGATGGTTAAACGATAGTGAAAGTGAAGGAAATGAAAATATGAAAATCACTTCAGAGACGAAAAAAGATGGAGATTCATGTAGTCCTGAACTTTCAAGCATATCCATTGATACCTCAACGACAATACAATCAAGAAACGATGTTGTTTCACATGTACTTCAAGGAAATAGTAGAGAAATGGATAACCAAATGAGAATTCATCATTTATTGTCAGTTTATGGAGAGGCAATGGAAAATGGTCACAAGGAACTAGCAGAAGTGATCATAAGAAGCATAAAGGGGAAAATAAATCCTTTAGGTGAATCGTTGGAACGCGTTGCTTCAAACTTATTCCAGCAAACAGAAGAGGATCAAGGAAGTTACTTGAGACAAGAATCAAACAAGATTATTGAAGCAGCATTCAAAGCCTTCTATCAAATTTTCCCATTAGGGAAATTTGCTCATTTGGTTGCTAACTTAGCAATTATAGAAGCTATGCCTGATGATGCACAAACCATTCACATAGTAGATTATGACATGGGAAAAGGGATTCAATGGCCTCCAATTATTGAAGCCATGAGCCAAAAAAGAAAGATTTTGAGATTAACATCCATAAAGAAAACAGGGGAAGAATCAATAAGTGATCATTGGAGATTTGAGGAGACAAAAAGAAGACTTCTTGATTATGCAAATCCTTTTGGCCTAACATTACAAGTTGAGGAGATGACATTTGAAGAATTGGCAAGTGAATTGAGAAGAATGAAGAAAAGGGGTAAAAGGAGTGAATGGTTGGTTTTCAACTGTATGTTTCAATTCCTTCACATGGGGAAAAGAATGCGTAGAATCGAGGCGTTGGAGTTTCTAAAACTAGCTAAGGAATTGTTATTAGCTTATTCTTCTACACACAGAGGACTTGTCACTTTTGGTGATGGAGAAGCAATGGACAATAGTCATCAAAACACAAACTATACTTTTTCTTCATACTTTAACAAGAATTTGATACATTACCAATTGATTTTTGAGTCATTGGAATTGTATTTTCCATCTCATCTTGCACAAGCTAGACTTGCTATGGAATCCCTTTTTCTAGCACCTCAAGTGTGCTCATTTTCTTGGTTTCAAAACTGGGAAGAGATGACAAGTGTTTCTGATTCTTGTAGTGAAATCGGGTTGCAAGGTATGAGAATAAGCAAAGAAAACTTATTACAAGCCAAAGAAGTGGTGAATGAAAGAGAAACTCCATTTAATGTGAGGATTGAAGAAGAAAGACAGCATGAGATGGTCTTGGAATGGAAAGGCATATCTGTGGTGAGAGTTTCAACTTGGATGTAGAACAAGAAGACAATAGCAGAAATTAAAATTCATTCTCTGTCATTTTCTTTTACTTGTGTTTTCCTATCTAGTCTCAAAAAATAGGCAATATTAATATTAGCATGTGAGTGTACTTATGTTGTATATAGTTGTTAAAACCCACAATTGTAAATGACAATTTATGTGATGCATTTTTCTTTATTTAGTTTGTTTCGAGAAGAATGATATTTTTTATATTTAAAAACAAATTTACTATTTAACTTTTTATTTTTTACTTTTTTTAATGAGTGATTTTTTTTTTCTAAACAGATAATGGTAAATTTTAGTGACATAATTTATAACTACATATATAAACTTGATTTAGACCATAAATTTTAAAAATCTTTGATAAACTTGTTTTAGACCACAATTTTTTTTTTTAAAATCTTTGTTGAATTTTGTGATCAATCAAAGTACATCACTAAAATAAGACTAGGGGAGAGTAATATTATCTTCTTCAGTGTAAATTTTTCATTACAAATGGTCAAAAGCCAATTTAAAGTGATTTTCCTCCATAATTAAGATGCCAAAAGGAGACCAAAGGGAATATAATTTTCATTTCAATATAAATGGTGAATGCCAATTCACTTTGATATTATGTTCTCTTATTTAGTAGTGTTTTCAAACCAAGTATACTCATATATACCCCTTATTCAACATTATTAGAATAATAGGTTAGGTACTATTCCTACAATAATATACCCTACTCATTCTATACACCAACCAAACAGTCTATAAAAAAATAAGTCAGGCATATAAATTTTCCATAGTTGTACTCCTTTTTTTCCTTTTTAATCAATATCATATAAGAATAATAATTCAGCAAAAATTGCACTGAAGAACCACTTAACTAAGTTTGCAAATGTAAATATCACAGCAGCAGCAATTTAGAAATTATGGTATCAAAGCAAATAGTTAGTTCATAACTTCGAATCCACCAACCAACATCAACTATATTTCTTCAAATAGTTGAGCAAGAAAATGGAGACATGTCATAAATCAGATGCTCGAAGTCCAACAGTCTATCATATTTTTACTACTCAACAGATGGTTCTGACTTTGTATGCAGGCTGGCTAGTACAGAAATGAATATATCTATCTAGCTTTGCAAACAAGAAAGACCAAACATAGCAAGGAGAAAATCAACTGTCACCTATGATTTCAGGCTACTCCGGTGGGTGGTTACAGGACAGAACAAACAATCTACCTGAAATAAATAGAGACTTGAGGGATATCAACATCGTTGTCTTCATCATCCTCACAAGCCACTACCACGTCAAAATGTTTTCTGTATGGAGGCAAATCTGCCTTGGCCACTTCCTTGGCCAGTTCCACCATTTTCCGATCCATCCGCTCTTTATGCTTAGGGAACATGCTGTTATAAAGTAAGCAGCTCCCGTAAGAAATGCTATAAGCATTCAGACCTTTGTTTTGAAGCCACTGAAGAAGCTCCCTCAAAGTTGGATTGTCTTTCAAAATCCACCTGTCCCACACAGTCCAGTTCATGTCCTGATGCTTGATCACCTTTGGTGGAACTGGTTCAGCCATGGAAAATAAAGGAAGAGCCAAGTTGGCAAAAGTGTTGCGGTAGTCCTCCACCTTATGACCTCCATTCAAAACCTTATAAAGCTCTAGACAAACAAGACCAGTGGCCATAGCAGTAGAAGTAGCAATTGCTGGAATGATCCTCCCTGCTATGAATTTGGCCTTCAGTTTATCCACTTCAGGGATGCTATAGTTTCTAGCCCTCATGTTTGCAAGTCCAGCAATGAAGTCCATATGATAGTTAGTGTCATCGTCCTGTAATTTAGACAAACTTAATTTGGAGAGAAGATGGAAGAAATAAACATATGATTATAACTTTTAACATATGCAACATGCACACAATAGAGAGATAGAGATAGAGATAGAGATAGAGAGAGAGAGAGAGAGAGAGAGAGAGAGAGAGAGAGAGAGAGAGAGAGAGAGAGAGAGAGAGAGAGAGAGAGAGAGAGAGAGAGAGAGAGAGAGAGAGAGAGAGAGAGAGAGAGAGAGAGAGAGAGAGAGAGAGAGAGAGAGAGAGAGAGAGAGAGAGAGAGAGAGAGAGAGAGAGAGAGAGAGAGAGAGAGAGAGAGAGAGAGAGAGAGAGAGAGAGAGAGAGAGAGAGAGAGAGAGAGAGAGAGAGAGAGAGAGAGAGAGAGAGAGAGAGAGAGAGAGAGAGAGAGAGAGAGAGAGAGAGAGAGAGAGAGAGAGAGAGAGAGAGAGAGAGAGAGAGAGAGAGAGAGAGAGAGAGAGAGAGAGAGAGAGAGAGAGAGAGAGAGAGAGAGAGAGAGAGAGAGAGAGAGAGAGAGAGAGAGAGAGAGAGAGAGAGAGAGAGAGAGAGAGAGAGAGAGAGAGAGAGAGAGAGAGAGAGAGAGAGAGAGAGAGAGAGAGAGAGAGAGAGAGAGAGAGAGAGCACCTTTTCAAATTGAATGGGATTCATCTTGTAACCTGAAGGTAATTTCTGACGACACGTTTCCAGCTGCATCACCAACTCGTTGATGACTGCAGCATCATCTATGGATGATGCCGACATGCTGGTTGCTTTCTCATCTGTCACAATCTTCACATCTTTCTTTGGCTGGAAATCGGGGACCATCACTTTATCAACAGCTTCAGCTAACTTTTGAGGAGAGTTCACCCAATCTGGAATGGGAATGCCAAATGTTTCTGCTCGTAACATAGAGGCTGCCAGGAGAAATTGAAGATGACTGGCATCATCAACAGAAAATTGCAATGGTCGAGGGAAACGTTTTGGTGCTGACCAGAATGGAGCACCACTACTTGTAGTGGCATCCTCAGGAAAAGTATATGTCAACTGCTTCACACGGTCTGCAAAGTAATCTTCAAACCTGGTTACAAGGAAAAGCAAATCGTTAAAAGCATATATATAAAAAAGAAATCTGTTTAAAAGGGTAAAAATTTAGTTGGTTTTTTATGGTTATACCTCAGGCGAGCCCAGGTTATGCAGTCTTCAAATGTATCACATCTCTCCTTGTCGAGGCATTCAAGAACACGATCCAAAATGTCCCTGGCCTGTGCATCACCAGCCTTTTGCATAGAAGATATGTAATCGCTAGGATTGATCAGATAAGCATTAACTTCAGTTGGTGTCTTCTCAAGCAAACCCTCAAATTCTGACCGGGCCCATGTTAAGCAATGGTCGATGTTGTGTGGGAAAGAGTGAACTGTACACATAGGTGCTTGTTTTTCTGGTGGATCCCTTGATGCACCATAATTTTCTGTAAGGTGAGGAATTATCATCTGAGTGTTGCACTTGGCACCCAGGGTTCCAGACTCCAATAACGGTTTTTGAAAATACAAACATCTCTGATCAATGTAAAGCCTGGCATTCACATTATCTAGTGCATTGACCACAACACTCAAATTCTCCCAGAATGTATCATCAAATACACTTTCTGTTTCAGGGCTTGCGCGGTTTTGCAGTGCTTCAATGCGAATGCGAGGATTGATCAAAGAAGCAGCGGCACCAGCAACAGTAGACTTGGCTTGCCCAATGTTCCAGTCACGGAAAAGGAATTGCCTACTGAGATTGCTCTTCTCAATGACATCATCATCTGTAATTGTTAGCTTTCCTTCTTCACCACAACAAACCCCCATGAGAGCCAAATTCTTCAAGAACTCACACCCAAGTGCACCAGACCCAACTACAAAAGCTTTTGCCTCTTCCAGCTTCTGCTGTAGCTTGTTTCCGAAAACTGAGATTTGGGCATCATAACGACTATTCAAGGGCTTCAAATCATTTGGATCCAATGGTTCAGTTGGAAGAGATTCAACAGAGTCAAAGTAGAAAAACTGTCACAAACAGATTGAAAACAAATGTTCAGTGACAGAACATTCCAAGACTATTAAAAAGCAACCATAAATACAACAAAAGGCAATATGCAGCACCAGAAACTAATTTAATCTAAAATTTCAGGAAATAGTTACCACACTGCCAAAGATACATAGGGATACCAATATTGACAGTTAAGAAGACACAAATATAACATCTCAAACTCAAACCATCATGCTTCAGAAGCAAAATAGTGTTCAGATAGAGTTCCCTTGCACTTTGTTCTAATTGGAGTTACAACAACAACAACAACAACAACCCAGTGAAATCCCACTAGGTGGGGTCTGGGGAGGGTAAGTAGTACGCAGACCTTGCCACTACCTCGTGGAGGTAGAGAGGCTGTTTCCAAGAGACCCTCAACTCAAGAATATCAAATCTAAGTGACAGTAGAGATATATGCAACATAACAGCCAATACAATCTAATTGGAGTTAAAAATCTAGAAACAAGTCCCATATGATCTAATATGAACTTGTTCAAACAAGGTAGCAACATGTATAACAGATCATCCCGACAGAAAAACTGCATGAAATTTAAGAATTCTTCTGGCTCAATTATAACAATTCATTTACTGACCTGGTATAGTGGATGGAACTTCCCAGAGCAAGCCTTCACAACTTCTTGCCCAACGATACCCCCAAACATAGCCGCCATTGGGTTTAGCACAGCCCTTGCACCAAATGCAAAGTTACGAATAAGTTTATGGTCAATCTCAACTTTTGCATCTTGACTATTGTTCATGTCAGTCACAAGTGAGATTAGCCTCTGAGCATCTTCCTCAGATCCAGCAACAGGAAAACGTCCTGATAAAGACACAAACTTATCTAGGGCTTGAAAGGTCAAGTGCAAAATAGGTGGGCGGTCAAACTTTGAGAAGTCACTCAGAAGAAAGTCACCAGGATCGCAAATTGCTTTACGCAGTGGGTTGAACTTTAACACTTTAGGCTCCTTGACCTGAGTGACGATACCCCCTCTTTCATATGCTGCATACTCTGTGGTATCATCTTCAATAGTAAATGAATATGGCCTTGCACTTTTTATTTTTCTAGCCTTCCCATCATTCAGTTCTGTCATGCCCCGCACTTCAGAAAATATAACCAAGTCCCCATCCTGAAACTCAAGCCTCTCGTCATCAATACATGCCACAAGAGCAGGATTATCATTGCTAATAGACGCAATGATTCCTGTGTGGGGATCCTCACCATCAACATCAACAACTGTAAAATCAGGGCCAAAGTCACAAAACACACTACCAAAAAGGCCTCGAACTTCAGTTTTGATGAAAGCAATAGGAGGCTGGTGCATATGACAGTAATCATCAAATTCAAAAGCCTTCTCTAAGCTGATATCTGTAAATACAACGGCCTGCAGATAAAGTATAGCGCATTCAGGATGTTATCTCCCCAAAACCATGCCAGGATATTAGTAGCATAATTATAAAATCTCAACAAAATTAACTCTGTCATGCTCATATCACTGACAATAAAAAACATAACACACCAATTCTTCACTGCCCAAACACACATTTCCTCAAACAAATTGCCATTGACATAGTTGAGATAATTCATCCTTGGAAAGTCTAAATGACTATCACTCCCACAGTAAATGTGAACACAGGTCACTTGTGTTTTATGAAATCTTAACCATTATAACTGTATCATGGAAAGCAACTACAATTTCATTTTACTAGAATTATATTTAAAATAGATCTCTGTTTATCAGTATATGCCCTATATCGTTTTTGCAACTATAGAAACATTTATTGAAAAACTAGGATCTTTTCCTTTTGGATAGGTAAAATTCACCAAGAGTCTTTAATAAATTAGAGATATTTTCTTTATACAACTATAGATATAGATCATTTCTGTTCTGGAAATTAAAAATATATCACTTCTCGAATGGAAAATCGCAACAACTTTCACTTTCTACATAATGCATCCGAACACAGGTCAATTTGGTTTTATATAAAATCGTAACCCTTATCACTATACGTGGAAAGCAACCACAACTTGGTTTAACTATGATTATATTTTAAATTAGATCTTGGTTTGGTTAGTATTCGGACTTGTATGTAATATAGGGGAAGTGCGAGATTTAGAGCTCCTATGTTGTCCTAAAGTATAATTAGAGTAGTGAAATAAAATTGACCGAATAGAGATGAGCAGGTGTAGACAATTTATAATGCCGGTCCAACTAGTTTGGGACTGATTTAAAACTACTGCATTACAACAGTTGTACAATCAGTAAGTCGTTAAGACACAAAAAATATGCATGAAAGTTAAAATCAATAACATCAGGCACATGTCTACTTGCCTGAAAATTGGAAAGTTGTTCTTTAGTCAAAGCATCCGTCAACGTAGAGATAATGACAGTATTGTTTAGCTCTTGCAACTTCTGGACAGAAGCAAGTGCCCTATTCTTCCCAACATCCTCCTCTGTGAAGATAAAATTGCTAGATAAATCCCACAATTCCACATTTCCTTCATCGTGCAAAGTAACAGACTTCACACCCGCAAGAATAAGGTTCTTTGCTGCAATAAGGAAACACAATTCAGTTATATCAGAGACTATTAACAGAATAGTTGTCATATTCAGCACATAAATGTCTCGCAATCACTTCCTCTTTTTATCAGTTATCACTATCTCAAAAATTTACAAAAGTAGGTCAGTGAAAGAGCACATGCAAAACACACATTATCAATCAACTAGGCATCATTATCCATTCTACTGCATTCAGGCCCACATGCAAAACATACATTATCAATCAACTAGGTGTCAATGGAAATGAAATGAAAACTTTACAAAGAAGAAAACGAATCATACTGATGCCAGATTTTGAACTTCCAATTCCAGCACAGTAAATGAATGAAAACTTTAATGAACACCAATTCCATTTCATGCGTGGAAATGGAAATGAAAACATAAGAAAGAA
This sequence comes from Solanum tuberosum, assembly GCF_000226075.1. NCBI lineage: Eukaryota > Viridiplantae > Streptophyta > Magnoliopsida > Solanales > Solanaceae > Solanum > Solanum tuberosum. The sequence continues at coordinate 270,718 of NW_006239222.1, forward strand.
GAAAACAAACAGTACTTCATTATAATCTCCTTCGAATTCCAGCACAGTAAATAGCAAGAGGAATAAATACAGAAACATATACCAATTTCAGCGCCAAGGCCTTGCAACCCAGAGATGAGAACATTAGCTGCAAAAAGTTTACGCATTGTTTCACGTCCATAGACAGCGAGTTGACGGCTGTGAAGATCCTCATCGATATCAGATAGATTACGCAGATCGACTGGAGATATGCCACCGGTACGTCCATTAGTGGCGTTACCGTTAGCGCTAACATCACCGGTAGCAGAACCAGCTCCTGCCATAGTCACCGTCGATGAATCACCACCAGCAGCGGCAGCGGCGGCGGTCTTGTACTTCTTCGTTAAAGGATCCACTGAAACTCCGTCGCTATCTCCACCGACTTCAACTATCGATGACCTCTTCACAGGAAGCATAAAGTGCTCTGAACTGCTCGATTCAACCATTTCAACAAATCAACAAGATTAAAAAAAAAACAAAAAAAAATATGTAAAATTGAAAAGCTGCAAGAGAGAAGAAAGAGAAATGTTAATAGGAAGAGAGGGTACCAAGAATGGAGAATATGAAGGAGTGAAGGAAGTGAAATGAGATGCGCGTGATGATTAGGGTTTGTGTGAGAGATGCTTTGAGCTTAGATAGAGAGAGTGGAGGTGTGTGGGTTCGTATCGACGATAACGAAAAAATGGTCGAAGGTTGTTTTGGGTGGGCCGAAGGAAATGAACATATTCCTTTGGGCTTTTCAATTTCCTTTTTATAGACAACATTGTTTAAGCATGTGTTTATGGTTTCTATTCTTAGAAAATAGATTTTTGTGCAATTTTTGGGTATAGTTTACTTAACTTTAGTTGTTTTCTGCTTAGTTTCCTTAACATCTATTTTAGTGGCTTTGGTGAACGATGTCAGACTAGGGTCATGTCTTTGATCGGAACCAGGGCTGAGGAATAGGAGTGGTAAGTGGGTTAATGGGTCTTCTAGGCTAAGGGTAACGTCTTGAAACGAGACAAAGACGGATAAGTATATAGAGCTAGTGAAGATTCTAAAGAAGAGAGATTAGCATAGTTTGAGTCTAGGAGACCAAATGGGTAGGTACCAAGGCTCGGGATGTGGACAATTTTAAGTTGTGGTAGTTAAGAGGCTCGAGGAATAAGAATGAAGTAGGAATTTTAGTAGATAGAATCTTAGGGAGCATGTGCTGTAGATTAGGAAGATCGTTGACAGGGTGATGACAGTTAAGCTAGTCATTAGAGGGCTTACGTTGAACATCATTAGTGCTTACACCACAAGTGGGGCTTCTGGAGGATTTGGACAAGGTAGTAAGGGGTATACCGCAGTCAGAGAAGTTTTTCAAGCCAAGCATATCATTCAGATTTTAAAAGATATGTTAAGAGCTTGTGTGATTGATTTCAAAGGTAATTGGGATGATCATTTGCCTTTGATTAAGTTTGCTTATAATAATAGCTATCATTCTAGCATTGGGATGACACGTTTTGAGGCTCTCTATGGTAGGAGTAGGTCTCTTATATGTTTGGTTTAAAGTTGGTGAGGTTGCTTTGATAGGGTCCGAGTTGGTGCATGAGGCTATGGAAAAGGTTCGACTTATTCGCGAGAGTTGAAAATGGCTGAAAGTCGATAAAAGTCTTATGCCAATTTTAGAAGAAGAGAACTTGAATTTGATGTTGACGATTGGGTCTACTTGAAAATTTCACCCATGAAGAGTGTAATGAGATTTGGAAAACAAGAGAAGCTTAGTCCTTGTTATGTGAGCCCATATCAGATTTTGAGACGTATTGGCAAAGTTGCTTATGAACTTGGGTTGCCTTATGATTTAGCATCGGTAAATTCGATGTTTCATGTCTCCTTATTGAAAAAATATGTTGGAGATCTGACGTCTACGGTACCTTTGGAAGGTTTGGGAGTTAAAGAAAACCTTTCATTTTAAGAGGCTCTGATTGAAATTTTAGACCAAAAAGTTTGAAAATTGAGAAACAAAGAAGTTACTTTCGTAAAGATTCTCAGGAGGAATCAATTAGTTGAGGGTGCTACTTGGGAAGCTGAAATGGATATGATATCCCGATATCCTCATCTTTTTCCCTCCACTCCTACTTTAGCTTGAGGTATTAGTTCCTCATGATTCATTATTTTAGATTCATGCATTTTAGTCATTCTCGTATTTCTATATGCATGCATGTTCACGAAAAACTTGATTTTTTATATTATGATTTAGCTTGGAATGATTCTCCATTCTTGTGTACATTATGATGAAATTTGCATTCATGTTGGGTTATCAGTTTCTCTCTTACTATATTCATGTTAGATTGAGTCCCATTCAAGGACGAATGTTACTAAGGGGATATATCATAACACCTCAAAAATTAGAAAGTCAAGTTGGCAAGGAAAAGTGCAGAAAATTTGCCGAAGCAGTGGTCTATGAGACTGACGTAGGATCGTAGGAAGTCCTACAGGCCGTAAGAAGGGAATCGTATACATAGAGTTGAGTTTTGAAATTTCAAGTTTCTCAAGTTTGACCTACGAGTGAACATGTAACGACCTATTTCTGTCGTTATTAAAAAGCCAACGAAGAACAATTTTGGGCCTGAAAACATTTTCGTAGTAACTTGGAATTTCCCAACCTTGTCCAGATTTGGATGAAATCGGAGTCAGTGAGGTCTAGGGAAATATGGTAATAATCGGGGGATCTAATTATGAATTTGATCACATGAGTAGATAGCTAAGACGTTAAGGAACATGTATGACTTTACGAAATTGAATTCGGGTGAGTAGAACTCCCGAAACTGATCTTAACGTGTCTGAGTGTCATTGGTTGAAGGTGTGTTGTGAAATGGGGGTATTGAAATTATTAAATTTTCTCACTGGTTCCGTACAAGCCGCTAAGACGGGATTTTCCTGCCAGGGCGGGGCCGCTGTAGCGGGGTGAGTACCTATGTGGCGGGACAGACGCGACTTAAGTTGGAAATAAACCCTAAAAATGTTTTATTCTGCACTTTTCGACTTTAAAGCTAAGAGACGACCCCAGGTGTTTTCTTGACCGTTTTACACCATTCTTGAGGCTAAAGGTAAGGTTTTAACTCTCCGAATCCATTTTTCGATCTGTAGAATGTAATCTAGCGAGTAGTTATCAATGGAGAAGGGTTTTGATCTAGAAATTATGGTGGAAAATGCCCTAATTCAGATAGTGGGATCATGGGTTTGATCTAGGGTTGATAGTGTTGACTTTATTCCAGGTAATTAAGTCTTATTTATTGATCCTAACATTAAATTGATTGTTTGTAGACCAAGAACAAGAGGAAAGGATCTGGAAAGGGAAGAATCAAGTTTCTTAGGGGATTCAATCTTTGTTTGAGGTAGGTGATGGTTGTGATTTCATGTTGTGTGATGTATGTTTGTTCTTGCTTCATTATAATACATGTATGTATGCGAGTGTTACATTATTGATCATACTAGTTGTAAATGAGGATAGATGATTGATGAATGTCATGAATCATGACTTGATTGTATGATTTGAGAATATACTTGTGATTGTGATAAGCGGAAAAGATCCGAAAAGGGAAGAATCAAGTTTCTTAGGGTACCACGAACCAATACACTTACAGTTTGGGTGTGGGTTCCATGAGAGGACCATTGACTTGACATAACTATGTAATTGAGAATTGTGAACTTGATCGTTATTCGTAATGATATTGATATTGTATATGTTCGGTGTATGCATGTTATTATTATGTTGTATTGACTTATGTATGTTGCACTTATTGGGATAGCCGCGTGATCCTATCAATACACTGTGGTTGTGTACTGATATTGTACTTCCTTTTTCTTTGTTGAGTACAGGGCATCTTCCGACGGCTATTGACAAACCTCGCTTAGAAGATCAGTGATCGTTTCGCATTCAAGGGTGAGCCAGTTCTTCCGGGCTGCCATGAGTTCTCTTTCTATTGATGTCCACATTTTCAGACTTAGACTAGTTCCTTAGATTTCTTATGTTTAGTATGGGGTTGTACCCCTTCTTGTTTAGACTTATGATCCTTGTTATAGTTTTGATACATTGACTTTCAGGTTTTACGTATTACTTTCGCATTTGTTTTGATTATACTTTTGATTTGGAGTTTATCGGAACTCTCTATTTCTTTTCCTTAGCATTTAAACCTGCTTCCGTAACTTTAAATGCCTTAGTTTTTTATTAAGGGGTGTAGTTTTTTGGTTAGCTAATTAATATTAATGGTTCTCCCACCGGAGGGTTAGTGTGGGTGCCAATCACGATGGTTTGGGTCGTGACAAATTTGGTATCAGAGCCTAGGTTCGTTGATCTCGATGTACCAAAACTAGTCTAGTAGAGTCTTCCGGAACGGTACAGAGACGTATATACTTTTCTTTGAGAGGCTATAGGACTTTAGGAAAGCTCTTTGTTTTTCTTGTCTCCTTTCGTGCTATAACTTGATTCCAATTGGTATCTGGTGATTCAAATTGGTATCTAACCTCATTTACTCTTCTGTCCGCAGATGATTAACACTAGGTTCAACGACGTTAGGCCCGTAGCTCCGGTCAATGCTCCAATTGAGGAATCTGCAGCGAGAGGTCGCGGTCGAGGCAGGGGTAGAGGCTGAGGAAGGGTGGCACCTACTAGGGATAGAGCACAGGTTGGAGATACTCCCAGAAATAAGGCCCCTCCTGCACACCATGAAGAGGTAGAGGAGAATGTAGAAGTTGAGGAGGAGGAGAACGTTGGACAAGAGGAAGAGGTACATGCTGAGACTACATGTATTTCTCTTTTAGACCCAGTGTTAGCTCAACATATCATATCGTTTTTGAAAGGATTGGTTGGTCCTGGAGTGTTTCCCTCTGTTCAAGCAACTCAAGCTCCCACCAATCCCCCTATTGCTATCACTGTCCCCAAGGTGGGTGGAAATGTAGGTAATGATGTTTTCTTCCACCCTTTGTTGGGTCCTATTATGACTGGTAATGAGCATGAGATGTTGACTAAGTTCTTGAAGTTGAAACCTCATGTGTTCCATGGTTCCTAGAGTGAGGATGCATATGAGTTCATCCTAGATTGCTATGAGAGGCTTCATAAATTGGGAATTGTCCATCAGCATGGAGTTGAGTTTGTGACTTTTTACTTTCAAGGTGAGGCTAAGCAGTGGTGGAGAACCTAGGCATATGAGGAGAGATTGTCCCCATCCACGCATGTTGGATTTCGCACGGCAGCAATCTAGAGCAGTGGTACCCGCGGGAAATGGTAATAATGGTTGAGGGCGTCCACAAGGTGGGCGAAGAGAAAATCAGTGAGGCCACGAAGGTAGGGAAAATGGTAACGCAAGTAGAGGTACAGTGCAACCAGGCAGAGAAGTCACCAGTCACAATGATAGGGCTTAGTGTTATGCCTTTCCGGGCAAGACCAAGGCAGAGGCGTCTGACGCGATGATCACATGTACTATTCTTGTCTGTGAACGGATGGATAATGTGTTATTTAATCCAGGTTCTACTTATTCTTATGTATCAGTGTGATTTGCATCAGAACTTGTTATGATTTGTGATATACTTGATTCCCCCTTCCATGTTTCTACCCCAGTTGGAAAGTCTATCAAAGTAATCCATATCTATCGTGCTTGTCCTATTTTGTTTATGGGTTTTCAAACTTGGACTGATTTGGTGATTTTGGATATGACTAACTTTGATATAATCTTAGGCATGACTTGGTTGTCCCCCTATTATGTTGTGCTTAATTGTAATACTAAGTATGTAACTCTAGAAATTCTGGGAAGGGAAAAGTTAGAGTGGAAAGGGGTGTACAAGCCTAAGCATGCTAAGATCATATCCTTCATTCAGGCTAGGAAACTGGTAGGGCAGGGTTGTTTGGCTTATTTGGCTCATACTCAGGATGTTGAGGTTGAGTCTCTATCTATTGAGTCTATTTATGTGGTGTTAGAATTTAGAGAAGTGTTTCCTAATGATTTGTCTGGTATGCCTCCAGATAGAGATATAGATTTATGCATTGATTTAGAACCTGGTACTCGTCCCATTTCCATCCCTCCATATCGTATGGCTCTGACAGAATTAAGAGAGCTTAAGGCTCAAATCCAATAACTTCTTAACAAAGGATTCATTCGTCCTAATGCTTCTCCGTGGGGTGCTCCGGTTTTTTTTGTTAAGAAAAAAGATGGTAGTATGAGGATGTGTATAGATTACCGGCAATTGAATAGGGTCACCATTCGAAACAAGTACCCATTGCCTCGAATAGATGATTTTTTTTGACCAATTGTAAGGTGCATCAATTTTCTCTATGATTGATCTAAGGTCTAGTTATGTCTTTTGGTTTGACTAATGTGCATGCATCTTTCATGAGTTTGATGAATGGGGTGTTCAAACCCTTTATCGATTCGTTCGTTATAGTCTTCATTGATGACATTTTTGTCTATTCGAAAAGTGAGGAAGAGCATGCCGACCATCTTCGTATTGTTCTGGGTGTTCTTGGGAAACAAGGTTGATGCTAAATTTTCAAGTGTGAATTTTGGTTGACTTCGGTTACATTTTTTGGGGGAATGTAGTTTCAAAATAAGGGGTAATGGTAGATCCTCAAAAGATTGAGGCGGTTAAGAATTGGGTTCGGCCTGGCTCTGTGACGAAAGTTAGAAGTTTTGTGGGGCTCGCTAGCTCCTATCGTCGATTTGTGAAGAACTTTGCTTCTATTGCCAGTCACTTGACAAATTTGACCAAAAAAGAGATACAATTTGAATGGACTGAAAAATGTGAGGAGAGCTTTCAAAAGCTCAAGACTCTTTTGACCATCGCACATATTCTAGCACTACTCATTGAAGGTAAGGATTTTATAGTTTATTGTGATGCTTCACATTCGGGTTTGAGTGTTGTGTTAATGCAGGATAAGAATGTTATAGCCTATGCATCGCGACAATTAAAGGTGCATGAGAGGAATTATCCAACACATGATTTGGAGTTGACAGCGATAGTGTTTGCTCTTAAGATCTGGCGGCATTATCTTTATGGTGTTAAGTGTGAGGTGTTTACTGATCATCGTAGCTTGCAGCATGTCTTTACTCAAGAGGATCTGAATTTATGACAGCGAATGTGGATAGAGTTACTTAAGAATTATGATGTGACCATTTAATACCATCCGGGTAAGGCTAATGTAGTAGCAGACGCTTTGAGTCGAAAAAAGGTGAGTATGGGTAGTTTAGCTTGCTTGAGTGTAACTAAGCGACCTTTGGTTAAGGAAATTCAGACCTTGGAGTCTAAATTCATGCAGTTGGGCATCTCAGAAAAAAGTGGGGTGCTAGCTAGCATTGAGGTTAGGGCCATGTTCATTGAGGAGATCAAGGCCAAATAATTTTAGGATGAAAATTTGAATGAACTTAAGAAGAAGACTGTGATTGGTAAGACACAAGAGTCCACTCTTGATGCAGAAGGTGTGCTCAATTTTAAAGGAAGGATTTGTGTTCCTCGAGTTGAAGGCTTGATTCAGAATTTGTTGACAGAGTCTCATCGTTCGCGATATTCCATTCATCTGGGTGAGACCAAGATGTACCGAAATTTGAAACGAATTTATTGGTGCCAGGCATGAAGAGGGATATAACGGAGTATGTGGCTAAGTGCCAAAATTGCCAATAACTAAAGTTTGAACATCAAAGGCTTGCAGGTTTGCTTCAGAGAATGCCAATCTTGAATGGAAGTAGGAAAGGATAGCCATGGATTTTGTGGTTGGTCTTCACAAGACTTTGGAGAAATTTGATTCTATTTGGGTAGTGGTTGACAGATTGACTAAATTAGCCCATTTTATTCCGGTAAGAATAAATTATAATGCTGAACAATTGGCTAAGATTTATGTGAAAGAGATAGTGAGGTTGCATGAGGTGCCCTTTTCTATCATTTCAGATCGTGGTATGCAGTTTACCTCCAATTTTTGGAGGAAGCTACATGATGAATTGGGCACACAACTCACTTTTAGTTTTAGCCTTCCATCCACAGAAAGACGGACAATTAGAGAGGACTATCCAAGTGTTAGAAGACATGTTGAGGGCATGTGTGATTGATTTTGGAGGACATTGAGATAAGTTCTTACCTTTGTGTGAGTTCTCCTATAATAATAGTTATCACTCCAGCATAGATATGGCACCGTTTGAGGCACTTTATAGAAGGGATGTAGATCACTCATATGATGGTTTGAGGCTGGAGATATGAAACCTTTGGGGTTGATTTAGTGAAGGATGCTCAAGATAAAGTGAGGAGTATCCAAGCTAAGCTTTTAGCGGCCCAGAGTAGAAAGAAAAAGTATGCAAACCATAAGGTAAGAAATATGGCATTTTAGACTGGTGAGAAAGTTCTTCTTAAAGTATCACCCATGAAAGGAGTGATGAGGTTTGGCAAGAAGGGCAAGTTTAGTCCTCGATACATTGGTCCCTTTGAGGTTCTTGAATGTGTAGGGCAAGTGGCTTATAGATTGGCTTTACCTCCTAACCTATCGGGAGTTCATCCGGTATTTCATGTATCCATGTTGAAGAGATATCATGGTGACGGGGATTACATCATAAAATGAAACTCAGTTGTATTGGACAAAGACCTTCAATATAAGGAGGAACCGATTGTAATTCTTGATCGTGATGTCCGGAAGCTGAGGACCAAAGAGATTAAGTCCATGAAATTTCAATGGAAGCATCGTCCAGTTGAGGAAGCTACTTGGGAAATCGAGAAGGACATGCGAGACAAGTATCCCCAGTTATTCGTCGATACATGTACGACACCGTTTTCTCTTTAGCCTATTTTCCCTAAGTTTGTCACTCGGGAACGAGCGATGGGTAAATTAGTATCTATTGTAACGACATGTTCCCGTCGTTATAGAAAAAGCCAACGGGGAAAATTTTTGAGTCGCAAAACTTTTTCGTAGTAACTTGGAATTTCCTAACCTAGTCTACATTTGGACAAAATCAGAGTCAGTAAGGTCTATAGAAATTTGGTAACAATTGAGTGATCTAATTATGAATTTGATCACATGAGTAGATAGCTAAGATGTTAAGGAACTCATACGACTTTACGAAATTGAATTCAGGTGAGTAGAACTCCCGAAACTGATCTTAGTGTGAACAGGTAGTTTCTGAGTGTCATTGGTTGAAGGTGTGTTGTGAAATGGGGGTATTGGAATTATTAAATTTGCTCACTAGTTCTGTGCAAGCGGCTAAGGCGGTTTCCCGCCAGGGCAGGGCCTCTGTAACGGGGTTAGTACCGATGTGGCAGGACAGACGCGACTTAAGTAAAAAATAAACCCCAAAAATATTTTATTTTGCACTTTGAGAGCTAGGAGACGATCCCATGTGTTTTCTTGACCATTTTTCACCATTCTTGAGGCTAAAAGTAAGGTTTTAACTCTCTGAATCTATTTTTCGATCCGTAGAATGTAATCTAGCGGGTAATTATCGATGAGGGAGGGTTTTGATCTGAAAATTATGGTGGAAAAAACCTTAATTGGTATATTGGGATCATGAGTTTGATCTAGGGTTGATATTGTTAACTTTATTCCAGGTAATTAAGTTTTGTTTATTGATCATAGCATTAAATTGATTGTTTGTAGACCAAGAACAAGCGAAAAGGATTCGGAAAGGGAAGAATCAGGTTTCTTAGGGGATTCAAGCTTTGTTTGAGGTAGGTGATGGTTGTGATTTCATGTTGTGTGATGTATGTTTGTTCTTGCTTCATTATAATACATGTATGTATGCGAGTGTTGCATTATTGATCACACTAGTTATAAATGAGGATAGATGAATGATGAATGCCATGAATCATGACTTGATTATATGATTTGAGAATATACTTGTGATTGTGATTGTGTCTTGTTGAATGGATTGGGTGTTACGTTTTGTCACACTAACTTGGATCGGTTACCACATTCCGGCATAATTATGGGATCGATTGCCACGTTCTGGCATAAACATTGGATCGGGTACCACGAACCGGTACACTAACAGTTTGGGTGTGGGTTCCATGAATGGACCATTGACTTGACATAACTATGTAATTGAGAATTGTGAACTTGATCGTTATTCGTAAACCTCACTTAGAAGATGAGTGATCATTTTGAATTCAAGGGTGAGTCAGTTCTTCCGAGCTGCCATGAGTTCTCTTTCTGTTTTTGTCCACAATTTTGGACTTAGACTAGTTCCCTAGATTTCTTATGTTTAGTATGGAGTTGTACCCCTTCTTGTTTAGACTTATGATCCTTGTTAGAGTTTTGGTACATTGACTTTCAGGTTCTAGGTATTTCTTCCGCATTTATTTTTATTAGACTTTTGATTTGGAGTTTATGGGAACTCCCTATTTCTTTTCCTTAGCATTTAAACTTGCTTCCGTAACTTTAAATGCCCTAGTTTTTTATTAAGTTGTGTAGTTCTTTGGTTAGCTAATTAGTATTAATGGTTCTCCAACCAGGTTTTGGTGTCAATCACAATGATCTGGGTTGTAGTAGAATATGACAAGTCGTAGTAGGTTCGACGGGTCGTAGGATGGTTTCATAGGAGAGAACCAGACTTTGAAAATTTGAACTCAAAGTTGAGGACTATAGATGGGGTCTACGGACCATAGAAAGTTCGACGGTCCGTACAAGGGTTTCGTGGAAAATAAGGTGAATATTTTTGAAGTTGGTTTTACGGTTGACTGGTATGGGTCGTCGAATGTTCTATGGACCATGGGTCTGTCCGATAGTTATTTCTTAAGGGTATTTAGGTCTTTTCCTATGCATTTAATGCATATAAAATGTCGTTTTGACCCTAATTTGAAGTCCTATAACTACCTTTATATTTCTAAATCTACCTAAGCCCTATCATTCTCTCAAAATTCCCAAATCCTGTCCAAGTGCATCTTCTCAAATTATCTCTCAAGTCCAAGGAAGAAATCTAGGGTTCAGGATTCAATTCTCCTTTTTCCTTCATTTCTCTTGAGCTTTGATCATCAAGGTATGTGAGAATTCATCAATGGGTTTCATTCACCCGAGTCCTAAAAACACTCAATTCTCTAAATTCAATTTCATCAAAATTGGTTAGGGTTTAATCCAATTCTCCATGGGTCTTAATTGTTATGATTCAATTGTTTGATTTTTGTCTTCTTATGAATAATTTGATTCAATTACATGTTTTTCAATTGATTTCATATGAATCCATGCATTATTCATGATTTTGACTATGTATTTATGAAGATATGAATTTATAAAGAAATATATGAACTTATGAATGATTATTTATGAAAAGATGTTTTATGATCTAAATGTTGTTTTTAATATAAGCATCAATGAAAATTGTGAAAGGTTTTCTCACGTATTAAGAAATCATGATTGTTGAAAAGTTTCTCACACATGCATGATTCATGATTTAAGGAGCTATTATGTGATGATTTAAGTTGGGTTAGTAACTTAATTATGTTTTTCCATGTATGATGCTATATTTATGAATATGACTATTTCGTTGAGATTTTTACCAAGTACCGAGAGGATATTAAGATGGAGGTTCTCCCGTTAGTAGAGGTCGGGTCTCTAGTACCAATCTCATTGTCCCTAACTATGTGCTCCAGTAGGATTTGTGTTAGAAATACATAGCTACTGGATCCACCTAAGCTAAAAGTTTAAGGTCCTTGCCTTGGCAAGTAAGGACATCTCTTTTTGGTGTCGGAGCAAGACATAAAATTCCACGTTATAGCTCACGTGGTCTATTTCGGTTAATGGTAAATATCCCACAAAATGAACTCAATTGTTCTTAAAGGTGTTATGAAGCTTTCAATATGCTTTTAAGATGCATTGATCATGTTCATGATTCATGCTTCTTCTTTCAAGATTTTACTATGTTTTAGCTTGGTCATGCATATCATGTTTTCCTTTATGTTTCCTTATGATCATGTTTTTACATTTCTATGTATATCTCTCATACTTTGTTCATTCCATGTACTAATGCATGCTTGTGCCTATATTGTCTCATAATGTAGGGTCCAGAGCTTCTCCTCCTCCTGCTCCGGGATAGAGATTGAGTGCTTGACCGTGAAGATTTGGCGAGTCCTCATGTTCTGAGGACCATGCCAACTTTTCTTTGCTTTCTTATGTTTTAGTTTTTATATGTTGTACGTGGTGCATGAGTTACGTTCCAACCATCTCTTTGATGTATTATATTGTCTTTTCAAGACTTTGATTAAACTTCCTCTTTGATGTCACATAATATGAGATTTCCTACTTTATTTCTCGTATTTTCTATTATATTGCGTTGTATTTATGTCAAGTAGCTTGTGTAGGTCATCTCAAGATCTTATATGTCATGTCATGTCTAGGTTGTACTTTGGGTCATGCCAATTTTCTTTGATCCATCACTTTCACATTGTTCACTAGTTCAAAAAATGATTTCAATTGATTTACCAATCTAGACAATACAAAGCATCATTAGAGACTAAAGATGAAACAATTAAAAAAATTGACTTAATAACATAAAAACTCAATAACCTTTTAATTTTTGGTCTAAAACCTCATATGAATTGATGATTGAAGACTAAAAACAAGTGACTTAATAATAAACACGAGAATTGACCATTTTAGAAGTCTCAAACGTTGGTAAAATCTTCTCCAAGCAAACTTCAATTCTAAGAACTCAAATTACCAACTCTATGATAAAGATGAATTTAAGAATTGTCCTCCTCTTCTGGCTTAGGAATAACATTTAAATCAAATTTAATATGCTTGGCCAAAATAGCACCTTTGTTTCTTTTATAAATTTCTCCACCTGCAATTTTAATCCCAACTTCTGCTCCTCCATGTATGTGTTTATCTAGAGGTATTTCTGAGTCAGGGTGCATAATCTTATACATTAGTATTTGTTTTTTTTTTCTTGCTCCATCATTTCTTCTAATTGCGTATGAAGATCTTCCAATGCTTCCAAGCCATTTAATTTACCCTCTTGGTACCTATGTCAATTATTTCTTCTATACTTGTGAAACCATAGGTACAAGATTTTCCACTTGGTGAAAAAAGTATAATACCAACATCCGCTCCAGACCTAGCTGCAAGCTTGTCTGCTTGCTGCAACAAATATTTTTTTCTTTTTTAGAAGTTAACACTTTGTACTTTCTCAGACTTGATCAACGTCATTTCAATCTTTTGCTTACCTTTTTTGGTCTCATTTTTCATTGCAAAAGAAAATAATGTAAAGAATAAAATAAGACATGTTTGTTGAATAAGCCTGAGCAGTGTTAAGAGGAATACTTGTGTAATTTATAGTAGGTGGGTGAGTGTTTTTGTCACAAGTATTCTAATATTTTCATATTATGAGTATATTATTTCGCGTGTATTAACGTGTTTAATTATTGTTTTCATGTTATGACTCTATTTTTCACAGGTATTATCACGCTTATTTTATTTTTTATATTATGTTAATATATTACGTGATTATCATGATTTCCAACAAAAAATGTCTTCTTATTTATTCCATTGATATTGAAAAGTAATAATGTTTCATTGAATCTAAAGATAAATAAAAAAATAATTTTTATTTTTATTTAATTTTTTCATATTATGAGTCTATTTTTAGTGTTTATTGTCATGTTTATTTATTATTTTCATATTATAAGTCTATTTTTCAAGTATTTTGTAATGTTTATTTAATATTTTTCATATAATGTGAATCTTTTACATGACTACAACCTGCAAAATGCAAAACAATAATGTTAAATTGAATAAAATAGATAAATAAAAATAACAATGATTTAATTTATTTACGTTCTAACCACCATTACATTATGGATTAAACTCCAAAGCGTACCCCTTAATTGTTGGAATCCAATTGTCCCGCGTAAAATTGCAAGTAGCCTAGGAAAGCCTTTGTATGCAGATGAATGTACAACTAAGGTTAGTAGAGTCTCATTTGCCAAAATATTAGTTGAATAGGATGTTACAAGTCTTTTCCCAAAATGATTAAAATTCATGACCCCAAGGGACGAGTAGTAGAACAACAAATATAGTTCAAATGAAAATCAGTATTCTGCCAAAAATGTCTCAAAATGGGACATTCATGTGTGAACAAGCTAATAGCAACTATACTGGTCCAGAAAAAGGCCAGGGACAAGGGCAAAGGAAGGAATGGATACCTATAAGTGATAGACACAAATATCAGGACAATGATATAGGCTAGGTTGTGACTCAAATACATGAGGCATTAGATCATGAAGAGGCAGATGCATCACAGGTTTAAGGGAGTGGAAAATTTTTAGGTACAAAAATTCTATTAGAAGAGGTATCAGCAATAACCAGGTACAAGAACAAGAATAGGAGCTAACTTAGAGAATTCAAATTATGAAGAAGGAAATTATAGTGGGGAAGCAATTGGGGGAATGAAGGTACTACCAAAACCCCTATTTAATATATGATAGTAACATGGTACCTAAGAAGCTTCAATCAAGAAGTAAAGCATAAAAAGATGAGGTCATTTATAAGGATAAATAAAGTAAATCGTATAGAAATATTTGAACATAGAGTTCGATTAGATAGAGGAAGACTTATTATAAACAAAGGTATGTCAGGATATGAGAGTGGTATACAGATGCAAAAACAAATGCGAGAGGAAGGATATGGATGGTTTGGAATCCTAATGATATTAGCTTCACTAAGATAGAGGATTTAGAACAATATATTCATGGGTTGGTGGAGATAAAGCACAACCGTGTGCAATTCTAGTTTACTGCAGTATATGGGTTACACACTATAGCAAATGAGATTTCTTTATGGACACCAATGCACCAGCTAAACAAATATATCAATGAGCCTTGATTGATTTATCAGGGACTCCAACTGTATTAGGATAAACATGTTGGAAGTCAAGTGGAGGAGGCAGAAACAAGGAATTTTAAAGAATGTTTGATTGCTATGGATCCATTTTTCTTTAACAACTCTCATTTAGGCTTGATAGTGAAGCTCCAAAGAAAAAAAAGGAAGATACCATTCAAATTCTACAATTGTATAGGATAACATTCAGAATTCAGGAATAAGGTACAAGCAAGTTAGCAAATACTATGTGGAGGAAAGAAAAGGATATGGAAGAACCTAAAAATGTTGAGGAAAGAAATGCAACAACTAAATCAGAAAGAGTTTATGGGTGTCTCGGAAAGAGTTCAACAACTTAGAAGAGAACTCATAGATAAACAAAAACAACATGAGGAAAATTCCTGTACATCAAAGCATGATTGATGAAGAGAAATTACTTAGTAAAGAATTGGCTAAATGGGATCTGATTGAGGAAAGCATTTATAAGCAAAAATTTAGAATTCAGTGGCTCAAACTGGGTGATGCTAATATAACATATATATTTCTTTGCTATTGTGACAGACAAGAAGGCTCATAATCATATCAACATGTTATTTAAAGATGATGATACTATTTTTAGAAAAAGCATCAGATATCACCAAAGAAGTTGTGGGATTTTACAAAAGACTTCTATGACAAAATACTATCCACATGCCAATTACAAAACCAAAAGTTATACAACAAAGAGAACAACAATTGTCTCTTGTACGGTCATTCTTTGGTGATGATGTGAAGGAAACACTTAAAAGTATTGGGGATTCTAAAGTACCATGAGAAGATGGATTCAATTCTTATTACTTCAAACAAGCTTTGTCAGTCATATGGGATGAGGTAACGACTGTTGTACTATTTTTTCTAAAAGATGAAACGTATGCCCCTATAAATAAAACCTATGTTACATTAATCTCTAAAGTGAACCATCCTACCTCAATCAAAGAATATAGGCATATTTCTTATTGTACCACACTGTATAAGATCATTTCAAAGATGCACACACATAGACTTCACAGTGTGATGGAGTACTTAGTTGATCTAGGTCAGGTTGCTTTTGTTCCTTGTAGAGTGTTGACATATAATGTGATCCTAAGCTATGAACAGGTCAAAGGGTATGATAAGAAAGACATATCACCAAGATGCATGTTCAAGATTGATATGCAGAAGGCCATGGCTCAGTGGAATGTCACTTCTTGTAGGACGTATTAGATGATATGAAGATTCCACACAAATTTGTATCATGGATGATGAATTGTGTCAAGACACTTTCCTATTCTATTATGATTAATGGTTGTCCTAGCCTACCTTTCCAAGCAAAGGGGGGAGGGAGGAAGGGGTGTGAGGCAAAGGGATCCTCTTTCTCATTACTTGTTTGTAATTGCTATAAATTACCCCACTAGCCTATTGAAGAATCTGAGAACTACTCCAAGTTATAAGTATCATCCTAGATGTCATCAAAAATAAATCATACAACTAATCTTTGTTGATGACCTTTTGATGTTTAGAAAAGGAGATATAACATCAACTACCCTATTGCCTGAATGCCTCTAGGATTTCTCAAGTGTTTCTAGACTTAAAGCAAACCAAGCTAAGAGTTGTGTGCTCTTTGATGGAGTGTTAAAAGATACTTGTAACACTCTGGAAACTAGTAGGCTAAACTAAAGCTCAACATAAAGGTTAGAGCCATAAAAATAACTCCCCAAACTTAAAATGAGTTTCATGTTAAGACGTCAAGGTACGACCCCTCAAGGACAAACCATGGGTCCTTGAGGAGGACCCCTAAAAAGGTTGTATGGGCAGTGACCAACAGAAGGACCTACACACCGTTGGTCAGTCCACGCCTCGTGGGTAGGGGCCGTAGGTACAAGCCTACAGACCAGGCTCTCTGAACATGAACCACGCCTAACTAGGACGGGTCGTGATTCCATACACGGTCCGTAGGTCATGGGTCCGTGGTTCAAGTTTGAAACTGCTTTTTGGCGTTACACTAAGGGGCATTTTAGGGTTTTCCGACTTTAATTAATACTAAGTGAGGTCGTTTAGCCTATTTTAGAACACCTATATAAGGTTCTTATGTCACCAAATTAAGTCATCCAAGCCATTATTTCTAAAGTTTCCAAAATAACTCATTCTCTTCAAAAAATCTCTCACTAAAACTTCAAGGAAGGAAAAGAAGGAAGTTGGAGCTAGGGATTGAAGGAGCAAGGTTTTCTACTCAAATTCATTGAAGATTCATAGCTAAGGTATGGTATTCCTTCATCCAAGGATAGCTTTCATCCATGGAGTTCTTTCAAAACCCTAATTTCAAAGATAGAAATTCCCCAAAAACTAGAGTTTGACTCCAAGTCATGGATTCCTTTCAAAATTGATTCTAATGATTTAATTACTTTATATTATGATTGAATTGATGATTTATTATGGTTTTTATGTTGAAATCCGGAAGAATCCATGAAATCCCCATATTCCCAATTTATGACCTTATGATGTGGGTGAATTGATGAAAGAAGGATATTATGAGATTATGCTTGTAGTAATTGTGTTATTTGAATTATGTTATTATCCATGTCTAATGTAGTAATTCTATATGTGTTGATTTGATATGATCTTTGACCTTTGAAAAGACAAGATATGATATTATGCATGTTTTATAAAGGTTATGTACATGTTTTAAGAACACTTTGAGAGTGAAGTCCCCATGATTATGATAATGTTGTTGTGTTGATTGAAAGGCTATTCTCATGAACACATAATGAACATAATGTGAAAGGTTTTCTCACATAATGGAGATTCTAGGTTGAAAGGTTTTTTCACCTAATTGAATCTAATGTTATATGTAGACATGGACGGTGAAAGGTTATTCTCACGCATGATCTATTGAGCAATCCTAATGAAACAAATTATGACTTAATAAGTACTCTGTGGGATAAATGCTTAGAACCTAGTGGATATTGAATATGATATAAAAGCTTTTCCGTGAGAAAGGTCGGGTTTATAGAAGCAATCTCATGATATGGAAGCTCCCCCATAAGAAATGTCGGGTTTCTAGTAACAATCTCCTTATCCCATAAAATACGTGATTTCGTAGGATATTTAGCTAGTGGATCCACCTAAAGCTAACAAATGATGGTCTTACCTTAGGCAAGTAGGACAACCCTTTTCGGTGTAGGTAACACCGGATTCCATGTTAAGTTCACATGGTCTATGTCGGTTAAGGCTTATTCCCACTATGACAACAATATGAATTATGAACTATGGTTACTCAAGAAGCTTTACGTAGCATGGGTGGGATTATGGTATCTTATTCATGCATTACACAAGTATGCTTTGAGGGTACTTATGGTATGTTTCTCTTATGATATGATGATGCATGTAATGAACATGCTTATTACTTATGCTTTTCCATTATCTTCAAAATGATGCTTTAACTTAGAAAATTGCATGCATTCAACAAAAATGTCCCTTTTAGCATGTTTGCAAGGATTTTATGCATGACTATCATACTTGGTGCATTTTTATACTAACCCATATTTTTTCCTACATTTTCCTCAAGTGTAGGGTCCAGTTTTCAAGGTGGTCCTCATTGTGGCTAAAGCTTGGATTTGCTTATTTCTCCTAGCTTGTTGGTGAGTCATCATGATTCGAGGATGGATGTTTTCACTTAGTAGTTTCATTCTTGTAATTTCTTGTTGGACTATGTTGTATGGGCTGTGTCCTTATTTGATTCAAGTATTGTAATAGATGGCTATATTGAGACAAGTGTAGACTTCCGTTTTCCCTTTATGAAAAAAGTTTGGACTTTGAAATGCATTTTTACTCTTTATTGTTCTATGCCCATGTTATGATACGCTAAAAGGCTTGTATGAGACTTTTCAGAGTCTTGTACGCCGTGTCATATTTAGAGGGTACTCCTAGGTCGTGACAAACTTGGTATTAAAGCACAAGGTTTAGAATGATCTGAGGATGATGTATCATAAGCCATGTCTAGTAGAGTCTTGTTCATTAGTGTGAAGCGCGCCATATTTATGAATGAGAGGCTACAAGATGATTAGGAAACTACACTTCTTTCATTACTCTTAAGTCGTGCCATATAATTTAGCTCTATAAAGTCCCCATCTTAATCTTTCTCTTGTGTCTTTAGGATATGAATACACGAAGGGCTAACGTTAGAAGAATAGAGGGTGACAATGTGAATGAAGAAGCTCTTCAAGCTAATCAAGCTCTAATTGATCCTTCGGCTATGTCGAATGCGGAGATTATGTCGGTTTTTCAAATGTTGGCTCAAGCCATGACGTCAGAATTGAATAGGTAGGTGGTAGTTCCGGTGAACCCAATATTGGGTATGGATACTTCAAGAGTGAGGGATTTTATGAGGATAAACCCTTCGGAGTTTATAACTCTAAGGTGGAGAGGATCCTCAAGAGTTTATAGATGAGGTCTCTAAGGTTTTGGACTTTGTGGGAGTGACTCAGGTAGAGAAGGCGGAATTGACCTATTACCAACTTAAAGGGGTTGCTCAAGTTTGGTTTAAGCAATGGAAAGAAGCTAGACTGGCAGGAATAGGTCCCATAGAGTGGGAAGGGTTCAAGAGTGCTTTTCTAGATAGGTTCTTCCCTTTAGATATGAGAAAAACTTTAGTGATTAAGTTCATTAAACTTAGGCAAGGTAATCTGAGTGTTAAAGAATATGCATGGAGGTTCACCCAATTGTCTAAGTATGCTCCAATTCTAGTGTCCGATCCTAGGTCGGGAATGAGTAAGTTTGTGTCGGGAGTGTCCGATTTAGTAGTAAAAGAATGTCGTATGGCCATGCTTAATCATGATGTGAATATTTCTCGCCTTATGATTAATGCTCATCAAATTGAGGAAGAGAAACTTGAAGAGAGGTTGAGGGAGAAAAAGAGGTTGAGGATTGATGATGATAATTCTCCTCTCGAAAGGTTCTTCGGACAAGGTCTTTCTAGGTATCCCCCAAGATATAACCTAGAAAGGGTGTCCAACCCTAAGTTTCATGGAAAGAATAGTAGACCCCTATTTCATAATTGTGCTAGATGTGGCAAAAAACATGAGGGTAGATGTTTAGTCGGTATGGAAAGTTGTTATGGTTGTGGTAAGAGTGGTCACAAAATGAGAGATTGCTCGGTACTTACCGCTAGAGGAAGAGATGATAAGCAAGCTGCTCCTAGTGATACGGGTATAGATGCTCCAAAGAAAATTAGGTTCTATGATCTCCAAGCTAGAAGTGAATAAGATTATCCTCTGAATGTTGATTCCGGTATGTGTTTTATGCTTATTTAGATTTTGGTGTTGCGTGTCTTTTGTGACTTGTTAGACTTGATATAATAGACTTCGATGTTGTCCTTGGTATAAATGGGTTGCGTTATGGTTATGTGTATTGATGGTTGAGCCCGACTTAGTCATTAAGAGTTTTGGGGTATATTGATAGATTTAATGAATAGGGTGTTTAAGTAATGCCTAGATGTATTGGGTGAGTAGACTTGTCTAAAGAGTAGTAGTGTAATTCTCATTCGTTTGGAATCCTCTTGTGTGAAGGATGTGCAAGTTGAGTGATAACTTGCTCCGACCTTAGAATTGAAAGTAATGGTGCTTAGAAAGTCCACGTATGCTTACTCCCAATGGGGAGATGGTGTGCATAGATAGCAAAGTCGTTGAGTGTTCTTGATGTTCATGATATGGGTTGCTAGAAATTTTCACCTTGAGAGGTGTAGTGAGTTTGGGAAGTTTAGTCTCGGTTTTATAGGCTCATATGAGATCTTAGGTGGAGTTGGTAAGGTTGCTTGTGATCTAGAGCTGCTTAATGAGTGGTACTGGTGTATGCGGTTTTCCATGTCTCTAGGATATAGAAGGGTGTTGGAGACCCGACATTTATAAATTCCTTAAGAAGAGTTGGGAGTTAATGCGAATTTCTCTAATTTAGAAATACCAGTAGGGATCTTAGACCGACAAGTTAAAAAATAGAAGAGTAAGGAAGTTGTTTCCATGGAAATGTGGAGGAGTGGTCTTTTAGTAAGGGTTTTAGTTGAGGGTGCTACTTGGGAGGCCTAGGGCCAATGAGATGTCCCGATATCCTCATCCCTCTTCCTTCTATTCCTCCTTTAGCATTTAAATGATGAGTTCCTCATGGTTTGTGCTTTATGTGAAGTTATATGTGTTTTTCCATGATTTCCTTATGTTATGCATGTTCTTGAGAAATTCATGTTTAGTAAGAAAATGAGTCTTCATGATTTATGTTCCTCATGTTGTTGTGCATTTAGTTTGAGTTGCCTATTTGACTTCATGAGATGATTTGATGAACATGCTTTAGTATGCTTTTGAGAGTGATTGCATATTGTCTCTATGATATTGTGTTGAGCATGCTTTTAGTTGGAGAAGGTATTTCCTCCCATGATTATGAGAAATGATGAAATTTCATGCATAATGGGTTGTTAGATATAGTTCCTACTTCCTTGTGATGCATTGATTATGGTTGAGATGGAATTGAAGTTTCCTCCTTTGAATTGTGCATTATTTTGATGCTGCTAGTTTTGAATCTTTACTTCCGTAAGGTGTCTATTCTCAAGGGCGAGATATTATAACACTCCATAAACTAGTAGGCTAAACTAGATCTCAACATAGGGGTTAGAGTCATAAATATAACTCCCCGTACTTAAAATAAAGAGTTTCGTGTTAGGACATCAAGGTACGACCCCCCAAGGACCAACCATGGGTCCTTGAGGAGGACCCCTAAAAAGGTTGCATGGGCAGTGACCAACAGAGGGACCTACGCCCCATTGGTCAGTCCATGCCTCGTGGTTAGGGGCCGTAGGTCCAAGCCTGCAGACCAGGCTCTCTAAAGATGAACCACGCCTAACCAGGACGGGTCGTGGTTCCATACACGGTCCGTAGGTCATGAGTCCGTGGTTCAAGCCTGAAACTGCTTTTTGGCAGTTACACTTAGGGGCATTTTGGATTTTTCTGGTTTTAATTAATTCTAAGTGAGGTCGTTTTAGCCTATTTTAGAACACCTATATAAGGTTTTTATGTCACCAAATTAAGTCATCCAACCCATTACTTCTAAAATTTCCAAAAGAACTCATCCTCTCCAAAAATTCTCTCTCTAAAACTTCAAGGAAGAAGAAGAAGGAAGTTGGAGCTAGAAGTTGAAGGAGAAAGGTTTTCTACTCAAATTCTTTGGAGATTCATAGCTAAGGTATGGTAGTCCTTCATCCATGGATAGCTTTCATCCATGGAGTCCCTTTAAAACCTCAATTTCAAAGATAGAAATTCCCTAAAAGCCAGGATTTGACTCCAAGTCATGAATTCCTTTCAAAAGTGATTCTAATGATTTAATTACTTTATATTATGATTGAATTGATGATTTATTATGGTTTTTATGTTGAAATCCCCATATTTCCAATTTATGACCTTGTGATATGAGTGAATTGACGAAAGAAGGATATTATGAGATTATGCTTGTAGTAATTGTGTTATTTGAATTATGTTATTATCCATGTTTAATGTAGTAATACTAGATGTGTTGATTTGATATGAGCTTTGACCTTTGAAAAGACAAGATATGATATTATGCATGTTTTATAAAGGCTATGTACATGTTTTAAGAACACTTTGAGAGTGAAGTCCCCATGATAATGATAACGTTGTTGTGTTGATTGAAAGGCTATTCTCATGAACAAATAATGAACATAATGTGAAAGGTTTTCTCACATAATGGAGATTCTAGGTTGAAAGGTTTTCTCACCTAATTGAATCTAATGTTATATGTAGACATGGACGGTGAAAGGTTATTCTCACGCATGATCTATTGAGCTATCCTAATGAAACAAATTATGACTTAATAAGTACTCTATTGGATAAATGCTTAGCATCGAGTGTATATTGAATATGAGATGAAAGCTCTTCCGTGAGAAAGGTTGGGTTTCTAAAAGCAATCTCATGAGATGGAAGTTATCCCGTGAGAAAGGTCGGGTATCTAGTAACAAACTCCTTATCCCATAAACTACGAGCCCCCGTAGGATATTTAGCTAGTGGATCCACCTAAAGCTAACAAATGATGGTCTTACCTTAGGCAAGTGGGACAACCCTTTTCGGTGTGGGTAATACCAGATTCCATGTAAGCTCACATGGTCTATGTCGGTTAAGGCTTATTCTCACTATGACAACAATATGAACAAGAATATGAATTATGAACTATGGTTACTCAAGAAGCTTTACTTAACATGGGTGGTATTATGAGATCTTATTCATGCATTGCACAGGTATGCTTTGAGGGTACTTATGGTATGTTTCTCTTATGATATGATGATGCATGTAATGAACATGCTTATGACTTATGCTTTTTTATTATCTTCAAAATGATGCTTTAACTTAGTAAATTTCATGCATTCAACAAAAATGTCCCTTTTAGCATGTTTTCAAGGATTTTATGCATGGCTATCATACTTAGTGCATTTTTATACTAACCCATATTTTTCCTACATTTTCCTCAAGTGTAGGGTCCAGTTTTCAAGGTGGTCCTCATTGTGGCTAAATCTTGGATTTGCTTATTTCTCCTAGCTTGTTGGTGAGTCCTCATGATTCGAGGAGGAATGTTTTCAGTTAGTAGTTTCATTCTTGTATTTCCTTTTCGGACTATGTTGTATGGGCTGTGTCCTTATTTGATTCAAGTATTGTAATAGATGGATATATTGAGACAAGTCTAGACTTCTGCTTTCCCTTTATGAAAATTTTTGGACTTGAAATGCGTTTTTACTCTTTATTGTTCTATGCTCATGTTATAATACGCTAAGAGGCTTGTCTGAGGCTTTTCAGAGTCTTGTACGTCATGTCACATCTAGGGGGTACTCTTGGATCGTGACAATACTCAATAATTAATATTACATCAGACATGGTTTATAAAGGGATTACTCCCCTTTAAATACCTGGGAGTGCCTCTAAGTTCAAAGAAGTTGTCAGTAGGACTATGTCAATCACTCTTATATAAGATACTGGGAAGAATTACAACATGGACAATAAAATTCTTATCTGGAAGACTACAGTTGGTAAACATTGTTCTAATATCCATGCAAACATTCTAGACACAAATTTTCATGCTGCCTAAGTAAATAATACAAAGAATAGAAATAATGTATAATAAATTTCTATGAAATGGTAAGGCACAAAATAAAGGGAAGGCACTTATAGCATGAGAAATACCTTGTTAGACAAAAGTAGCTGGTGGACTTAATATTATAGATATTTATGTATGGAACAGAGTAGTTGTAATAAAGCATCTATGGAATCTCAGCAAAAAAAGGGATAAATTGTGATTGTATGGGTCCATACTTTCTACCTTAAAGGCATGAATCCATGGAAGGTGATAGCAAATAAAGCTTCTTGGATTGTGAGGAAAATACTCCATGCAGGGTAGTGACTTGAAGAGACGGACTTGCATATGACAGAAACCATGGAGGTAGATGAGTTTAGAATTAAAGCAATATACAAAAATCTAAGAGAAGAATAGAACAAAGTTTCATGGAGAAAAATGACATGAAATAACCCGGGCAACCCTAAATGGATCTTTTCCCTCTACTTAGCTATACACAAAAGGCTTTACATCAAAGATAAATTGGGTAAATGAGGGATTATTACTGATGTAATATGTTCACTATGTAGTGCAAAACCGGAGACACATCAACACCTTTTTTTCAGTTGTACCTTCTCAAGGATGATATGGCAGAAGATCCTGATTTGACTATCAGTTAATAGGGGTAGCAATGGATGGAATGAAGAGTTGACTTTGACTAAAGACTATGCTTCCAATAAAACAGTACAAGCAAAAGTATACAGAAGGACTCTAGCAATAACAATGTATCATATTCAATAGGAAAGGAACTACATAATTTTTCCAAATAAGGAAAGGACCATAGAGGTGATCACAAGATTAATCATTCAAGATTTACACTATAGAGCTAGTATGAGTCCTAGACTTGTGACAATTATGCATATATATAATTTCTATCCTTATAATAATTTGGTAGCATGAGTTAAAGTCTTGAAATAGCTGGGCTCTAAGAGTAGAAACTGTCCATATTCAAAGTTTCATCATTGTACATATTGCAAAATCTAGTAATACGAATTACAGTTCCCAATAAAAAATGTATTTATATATATAATGTTAATTTATAACGGGAACCTTGAATCACTGGTAGAGTGTTCTCCATGTGATCTATATGCCACAATTTTGAACCTTGGAAGCAGACATTAATGCTTGCATTAGGATAGGCTGACTACCTAACACCCTTTCGGTGCAATCCTTCTTCAGACCTTGCTAACGTAGAATGTTTTATGCACCAGACAACCTTTTAAAAAATATATAAATTTTAATTCTATACTATGAATGAAAATGAAACTTTCCAAATAGCTAGTTTTATTCTTCATTTATACTTGCATTTTATCCTAATGTGATTCAAGAGAAAAATCTCAATAACTCTTTTTTTTCTAAATGCATTTTGTTCATCTTCCAGCGAAAAGTTGCATATGATATGAGGGAGATTACAATCAGTGAATTACTACTCCCTATTAAGAGATGAGGATATCAAGCTATCCTATTTGAGATAAAGAAAATGCAAAGGGTGGATTTTACATTTGGTTATATTAACAAAGTAAGCTAATACACTAAAATTCGATACTATGTACTGTCAGTACACAAAAATTCCCTCAATGAGGTTCCCAAATTAGATCATTCCTCTTCTTCTTCATGGTTCAAAAGTTAATCATCTCCCACCTATCCATGTGCATTAGTCCTTTTACTCTAGTTGGCAACTCTGTAAAAGCATCATAGACCATGTTGTTAGGATGTCGTAACTAAGAGATACCAGTAGATCTGCAACTTTATTTGTCTCTCTGTAGCACTGGCTTAAAATGAAGTTAGTAGTCTCCATATGAGCTTTTAACTCTTTCACTTCATCATAAATTCTCCATGGTGTGAAGTTGATGTCATTCACACAATCCACCAAGAGCTTGGAGTCATTTTTTGCTAAAATATAATCATATTCATTCCTCACACTCCATACAACAATGCTTTAGCCTCTGCCCAATAATTGGTACCCTGTCCAAGATTCAATGAGCAAGAAAAAATGAGATGCCCAAGGTGGTCTCGAATCACCCCTTCTTATCCACAATAACCATCCTTACAACTTCCATCAAAATTAATCTTCACAAAGCTGTTAGAGGGCTTCAACCACTTAACCTGAGTAATTTTGTTGGCGTAGATGTTACTTATCAACAAGTAACAGGCTGATTCCCATGGTCTACCTTAATCTTCTCAGATTGTCCTTTAAGATTCAGGACTAAAGATGTAGAGCTATTGTTAATAATTTTCCTTGTGTTGTAAATGTCCTTGCCATATTTAGCTCTACATCTTACTTTCCACAATTCCCACAAGGTAATAGCAGGAAGACATTTCATTAGCATGTTCATGACTGGATTCTTTGTTTTCCAAGTCCACCAAAACTTGATGAACATTCTAATTTGAATGTTATCGAAAGGGATCCCAGTGGTCCACAAAGAATTGACCAAATATTTTTTGAAAATTCCCCAAAGCAGCTAAAGTGGTCAACATCTTCCTCCTGAGGTGATTTACAACAACAACATCTTAACGACATAACAATTCCCATCTTTGTGAGTCTAGAATCTCTGGGGATTCTGTCTCTCACTACTCTCTACGGGATGAAACTCATCTTGAGTGACACTTTCTTATACCACTTATCATTCTTCTGTCTCTGAATTTCCCAGGCCGAGTCCACTGTGAAGGAACCAAATAGGCCTATCATCAATATTCAAGTTCAAATTCACATTTATACTATGAAATATGCTCCATCACATGATTAGGTATGAAAATTATCTAGCCTCCCCAATGCCATTGGCCATTGATGCAGATATCATAATTTTTTTGCTCCCTTGGTTTTCTATCATCAGGGAATAATTAATTGTCAGAGGGCTCCAAATTCTGTCCAATTATCTTGCCACACTAAGACATCTCCTCTGCCTATTTTCCATAGCAGATACTGATACATACTACTTTTAATTTTGCACATAGAATTCCAAGAGTGAGAGTTTCCCATGTACCATTTCTTAATCACATGATGAATCTTTTGACAATACTTATCCATTAGAAAATCCTTCCATAAAGAGTTGGTAGCCCTTAAGGTCCACCATTGCTTGGTAGTAAAAGCTTTAAAAATATCTTGAAGTCTTCTGAAGGAGACATCTCCTTCATCATATGGGTAGCACATGGAGTTCCAATAAGCCTAGTGCATTTTCTTTTTCTCACCCGAACCACCCCAAAGAAATCTGTTAAACTTTTTTTCCATTTGGTTAAGAACACCAATAGGAGGATGAATTACTGCTGGGGTGTAGACCGAAAGCGAGAGTAGTACATGCTTATTAAAATTCTTCTTCCTCCTATTGAGAGAAATTTAGTTTGCTAACTCCCGATCCTGTGAAGTATTTTACTCGTCATTTCAGAGAATAGATCATTATTCTTCCTTCCTTCATATAGTGGGCAACCCTAGTACTTGATTGGTAGGCTCTTGTAAGTCATACCAGTGATCTCATGAATCTTTTGCTTAGCTTGAGAGTGCTCTTTCCTAGATAGTGACACACTAGATTTCATCTTGTTAACCTCCCGTCCTGAAACTTTTTCATAGTTGCCCAAAACTTTCATCATCAACTCAAGAGATCTCTTGCATCCACTAGAAAATAAGATAATGTCATCAGCAAATGCTAAATGATTAATTATTGAACCCCTTTTATTCATGCTAAAGCCAATGAATTGAGGGTTATGATTGAGGTTGTTAAGTTTAAAAGAGAGAAATTCAGCACTATTAACAAACAAGGAAAGAGAGATAGGGTCTCCTTGTCTTAGACCCCTCTTGGATTGAAAAAAATCATACATACTCCTATTAACTAGTAGGGAATACCAGTTACTGTGTATATGCCTAAAAATCAAGTTAATTCATAATTCACAGAACCCCATCCTTCTCATGAGAATGCACAAATAAGGCCAGGAGACTCTATCATAAGCTTTAGTCATTCTAATTTAAGAACAACATTGCCTTCCACATTAATATAACCAATGTCTTGAATGATTTCTTGAGCAAGAAGAATGTTCTCAGTAATAGATCTACCCTTGATGAAACCATTTTGGTTATTACAAATCAATAGTGGAAGCACCTTACTAAGTCTGGAATTCAGAACTTTAGAGAAAATTTTACTGATTACATTACAAAGGCTAATGGGTCTCATGTCAGAAAATTGTTGAGGGTGATTAATTTTGGGGATCATTGCCAATAACTCCATTTCAATAAAACATTATAAGATGATTTTGCACCTCAAATAGTTACATTCATTATTAATTTTTAATATTGATTAGCTTCATTGAAGTTGTCAAACTAATTACTTCCCCTTTTTAGAATTATCTTTATCTCTTTTAGTGCATTTTCAAAATAAATTGTAAGAAATATTGATAATTTTGTGTCCAATAAAATTAAATTTATAATGCATACACAACTCACATAAAAATGTGCTCTCTAATACACTTTAGACCTATAGTTAAAATATTTCATTAAGAATACAAATGTCTTTTATGTATTCCATCTGAAATACATAAAGTATGATTTAACACCTGATCTATTTCAATAGTAATACTTAGATTGACTGTGTCTGTTGGCTTAATCAATTCTTAGTTCTTATTTGTCCTAGCCTGTTCAACTGTCGTGTAGATCAATCTTGGATTTCAATTGCATTGTTTTATAAATTAATCCTTACATTAATGCAAGTTAGACCATATTTCAAGCGCTTCGTCTTATCTTTTTTATCCCACTCTTTCTACTAAACATAAACTCTTTCATGATTTTTGATATCCCTCATGGAGTGTAAAATCACCTAAACATAGCACATCATAATATCATTGATAGTTCGCAATGTTGAAGAAAATAATCTACGTCCTTACACATAAGTTATGTTGTCAAAATCACTCTTCTAATAGCTAGTCAAGTGAAAAATACACATTTCTTGACACATTTGAAGTCCATATTACATAACATGGGAAAACTTGCTCCCCCAAACTAAAATCTTTATATAACCCAAAAGGTATCCCTTTAAATGTGAATGTTCCATTAGGACAAGTGAAAATGATTTTCTCCTTCTCTTTAGGGGCAATATAGATCTTATTATACCTTGAGTACTTGTCAAGAAAACAGTATCACCCTTTGCCTATAAGGCATCTAACATTTGGTCCATGAATAAAAATGAAAAATAATATTTTTGGGTCCACACATTCAGTTTCTTGTAGTTTAAGTACACACGACACCATGTAACTAGCCCCACTAAAATCAATTCATTTTTGTTATTTGAAACCACATTGATCCCACCTTTCTTTAACATACATTGGAAATGGCTTACTCATTTATATATTGTTAGCGATATACACTTGCATCCATCCACTTAATGATTTTCTTCTTTATCATCTTTTGCATCGGTGGATTTAACTTTCGCTGATGCTCAATACTAGAAATGTAATTATTTGACTCTAATTGAATTTTATATGAACAAGTATCAAGAAGGATTCCAATGATATCTGTTATGGTCCATCTGATAACTCTCTTATACTATCTCAATACTGATACAATATCTCCCACTTGTCACTCTAATACGTCTACTGCAATAATCACTGGCTAAGTGCCACTAGCCCCCAAAATGCATATCGTAGAGAAGAGCGGAAAGCCTTAAGCTCTAACACGGAAGGCTCTTAAATAGAAAGTTTGGCTAGTGGGGTCTCATGATTTTTTAAGTCAAGTGCATAAGAATAAAAACACATGCTAGCAAGTGCATTTTCAATCTCTTTATATTCTCAGTTGTCACACCCATTAAATTCATAATAATTACAGCTAAAGTCTCTAGCAAAAATTGGCTCTTAGTAGAAATTTCAAACTAAGCTTCATCAATAACGGATACCTCACTCTTCTCTCTTACCTACTTCATTTACCAATAGATATTAAAGATTACCTCTTCATTATTTAACTAGAACTTTAGTTCACCACTCTTTAGGTGTCATTACGATCTAGAAAATTGGGTCGGAATAACAACGATGATTGTTATTAATACTCTCTTTCTTCACTTTTACTTATCACTTATTTCTAAAATAGATTTTCATTTTTACTTGTCACTTTTGATATATCAAGAAAAAATAATTATTTTTTCTATGTTTTACTCATTAGCATTAAATACTATTCTCCAAATCATTTTTCAAGAGTTAATACTAAACATCAATTAATAGGGGTAGTGTGATGAAATACATATATCAATAATTGTTTTCTTAATGGGTGTGTCAAGTCAAACAATGACAAATAAAAATGAACTGATGGAGTACATCTTAATTCTAAGTATGCTTGCAAGTCCATATAAGTGAAGGAGTCCATTTAACTCATTTTTACTTAAATAGATCACTCATATTTACTAAATGGGTATAAGTGGACTGACCTATTTTGAAAGTTCATACAAATATGGACAAAGTGGATAAAATATAAAAATTGATAGACCCATATATGATCCATCTATAATAAAAATCCTTCATTCTTTACTCTTTTTTTCTAAAAAAATTATTTAATTTCTTTTTAAAAATTATTGGG